>NC_053491.1:240333081-240634081 GCF_905171775.1 Rana temporaria
ACAGGCATTCCTGCTGCAAACCTGTGGGCACTCTACCCACTCTGTACCAGAAAGATATTGGTAACACCTATGAGAATACACACTGGTCACTTTGTGAGAAGGTATCCTTTATAACATTTCCAGTTGCCAAATTTCTCCATCCCAAATTTTTGATTGAACGCACAACTGCCTTGTGGAATTTGACAAAGGGTTCAGGAAATTCATGAAAGAAAATAAATAAATAAATAGGCCAAAACTGGTTGTCCTCTGTTTATCGCATTACGTAACCATCTATAGCATGGGTCTTCAAACTACGGCCCTCCAGTTGTTCAGGAACTACAATTCCCATCATGCCTAGTCATGTCTGAATGTCAGTCTGTTACAATGCCTCATGGGATGTGTAGTTCTACAACAGCTGGAGGGCCGTAGTTTGAGGATCCCTGATCTATAGGTTATCCTGATAATTTAGCCAACATGCTAATAAATCTTTGTAAAAGAAAAATCTGCCAAAATGTAAGAATACAGATGCTTTATCACCTTGTCGGCAATTGCTTTCTAATTTAATAAAAAGGTCAAACAAGAATTTGTTCTACCTGCAGTATAACCTCTGTATATTTTTCTTGTACCAATTTATCATTACATTGCTTTGTAAACTTTTGGCGCTAACCAACTCCTGTAAATAAGAATTCATTTTCTGTGAACTTCTGGGCCACTTTTCGAAATACTGAGAGATTTATATTAAGTTACCCACATCACATAAGATCTGAATGAGAGGCAACGGTTCTAGAATAATTGGAAGATTGGATCATAAAATTTATATTAAAGTCTATGACCAAATAGAAGATTTCGTGGCTTTTCGGAGACAAAAGACTGAGCGACACTTGGTATAAAAAGAATTGCGTTTACAATGAATGTAAATTTTCCTTGGTTTTCCTCCACCTTGTAATACACACAAGGAGGATGACGACGCACAACAACCTGATGTGTGGGTGGCCATTAAATTCCTGGTTAGAAGGAGCTACATTGACAGCTTGTTACAAATGGAATCAGGAACTATTACATGTCAGGCCTTTGACCTGAAAAGGTCGTAGCAAGGAAGATCCTGCAATGATCACGTATGTCAGTACATGGAATCTTCTTGTAGACAGAGGACACCAAATGAGTTTCTTTTCATCTGGGCTACTAATCTTTGTACAATTACACCTAAATTACAAACTCCAGCAAACTCAAGTTGCTCCCAGGCTGGCTGAAACATTGCACACCGTTAGTGATGCATGCCATCTTGCCCATTCACACATTCAAAGTGGGTGGGAAAAAAATGACCCCCCCCCCCCCCCCCTGTGTCATTGAATTGAGACAATGGGCCTCCCCCAAGTAAGAACACACTGAGAAGTAATGCATCACTGATTAAAGCTACGTTTTCCCCACAAGATGGTTCATGAGAAGTCCTTTGTTAGATCAAATTCTCATGAACAGGAACAGCCAGAGAAATTAAAATTCGACCAATCCCTGCTGAACTAGCAGAATTTTGATCCACACAAGACACTTCAGTGAAGATGAGCCAGCCTAGTCTGACATTCATGTACAGGAAGCAATGCCATGCCCATAGTCTTGGAATGGGATGTCCAGCAAGTTCATTTCAAGCAGGGTATACACACAGAGCTTCTTCTGTCCAGCCAGCTGGCTATAGATTGGCACTGCAGTCATTAGAATGAAATTAAGGGGTTGAAAAGGGGAAAAAAAAAAAAAGTTTCCCTAAATAGCTTCCTTTACCTTGGTGCAGGCCTCCTTCACTTACCTCATCCTTTAATTTTGCTTTTAAATGTGCTTATTTATTCTGAGAAATCCTCACTTCCTGTTCTTTTGTCTGTAACTCCACACAGTAATGCGACACTTTCTTCCTGGTGTGGAGAAAGCTCCTTTCTCTATCTACAAAGTAGAGTGTCCTGACTTGCCTGCTCACCCCCTCAAGAGGCTTTCTCCACACCAGGGAGAAAGCCTTGCATTACTGTGTGGAGTTACAGACAGAAGACCAGGAAGTGAGGATTTCACAGAAGAAATAAGGACATTTAAAAGCAAAATAGGATGAGGTAAGTGAAGGAGGACTGCACTAAGGTAAAGTAAGCTATTCAAGGGGGGGGGGGGGGGGGGGGGGGGGGGGGGATTCCTTTAAACCCCTTTAAGGTTTTTCGGTCGTTAGTCTGGCTTCTATAAAAAAAAATTCATACTGAAAGTTGGCTGGTTCCTGCTGAAGCAGCACTGATAAGTGTGTTCCGACAGTGGGGGGGGGGGGGGAGTCAATAACTCAGCGGGATGGGATTCCCTCATCGACCATGGGGGGGAACTGGTTAATACATTTTTTTTTCTTTTGTTCAACCCACTGGTCAAGTGATTTTTTTTTTTATATATAAAAATGGGCTGCCTTAATACGATGGTCAGGAGTCCACAAACCTTGGCTATATAGAGGTTTAAGAGGAAACACCACCATGGATAGACTCACAGACATCAAGCCGAGTCCCCCGCCCCCCCCCCCCCCTCTTATCCTCACACCAACATCCCCTCACAGAAATCACAGCATTCATCCGGTAATATGCATTTTAATAACTATATTAAAAACACAAACACTATTGTTGGAATTGTATTAGAAAGGATTACAATAACTGTTGAAAGAAGCCATGCTGTGCTTAGCAGGCCTACGAAACCAAAGATGTGAAGGCAAAGAAAGGAGACAACTTTTACAACAAAATAGGTGTCCCCTCCCCCACTCTGCCCCTGTTGAAGGTTGCTAGACAAGCAAAGAATAAAAACATTCCTAAAATGAGACACTCCAGAAACCGTGTGATGCAGCAGCTCAGCTCGCCTTACACTTGTTACACTAACCTATTCACAAAACGTGAAAGAGGAAATGCAGGCTGCATACGTCATTCTTTAGCTAGAACGTCTTGTGTCCCATTACATGCAAAGCAAAAAAAAAAGCCCAGAGACTATGGCCAAAGGCCCTTCCAACTCCATTTCACAGTTCTAGAAAGAATGGAGGGAAAAAAAATAAATAAAAAAGGTGATCAATGTCCCTACAAAGACAAATAGCCATTCGCATCACTGCACATGTGTTGACATTGTTGCGTAAAGGCATCTCATTAGTGTGAATGGACTGCCCAACACACCAAAAACACACATGCACCACAAACAGGCACACAACAATGCATGTTTGGGGCATCATTCCGAATAAATGGCACTGCATCACACAAACATGTAGTGTGCACTACTGCAATGCAAAAGGGGTGGATGGGCACTTAAAGGGGTGGTTCACCCTAAAAACTACATTTTCTTATTCCACTGCCCCCGGGTTGCGAGTCCCGCGGGAGTGGGCGTTCCTCACATGTGTGTGATTGACGTTTTGCCCAAAAACGAGCTCCCCCACCCCGTCGCGTAAGCCGCGTCACGGTTGGCGAAAGGAGCCGAACGGCGAGTCGGCGCTATTCTGCGCATCGCTGTTCGGCTCCTTTCGCCAATCGTGACGCGGCTTACGCGACGGGGTGGGGGAGCTCGTTTTTGGGCAAAACGTCAATCACACACATGTGAGGAACGCCCACTCCCGCGGGACTCGCAACCCGGATGCACGGGTGAATATGCTGTACCAAGGTATGTACAGCATGAAAAAAATAATAAGAGCCTTAATCGGATTGTAATGTGGGGGGGCAGTGGAATAAGAAAATGTAGTTTTTAGGGTGAACCACCGCTTTAAAGTGAACCTAAGCTTAGACCAAGCACACACAGTAAAAGCTGACATTTTTATTGCCACTTTTGCATTCAAATTTGCTATAACGGTCACTATAGGTTTGTTGCATGTTCCTATTCAAAAACCATGAAGATTTCTTGCCTTATGCCGCATACACACCATCACTTTATGTGATAAAAAAAAAAAAAAAAAAAAACAACACCACACACACACACACACGACATTTTCTGTGAAGTAAAAAAACTTAGTTTTTGAAACTTCAATTTTCAAAGACGAAGTTGCCTACACACCATCGTTTTTTCACAATGCTCTAGCAAAGCGAGGTTACGTTCAGCACTTTTTTACATTGAAGCTCGCTTCATAACTAGCTTCTGGGCATGCGCGGGTGTAAAAACGTTGTTTTAAACGAAGTTTTTTGCTACACGTGGTCAATTTCTGTGAAGTAAAAAATGACGTTTTGAAAAACGACACATAAAATTGAAGCATGCTTCAATTTCTTTTTTGTCGTTTTTCACAAGACATAAAACAACGTTTTCCCCACACGGTCATTTAAAGTGACGTTTTTAAAAACATTGTTTTTTTTCCATCACATAAAGTGATGGTGTGTACGCGGCTTAAGAAGGCCTGACTACAAGCATTTCTGAACAATGTCAGTCCGTCCAAGAGTGGTACAAAAAAGAACCTGTAAGTGCTCTACCAGGACCTACTGCAATCTGCTAAACATGGCAACAGCTATAGTGAACGTGCCCCGAGAGGTAGAAAACTGATCACATACAATCAGTGTTAATAAACAATTCCTAAAATTATATTCAGTAGGGAAGATGATCACACGACAAAGGTATTGGTAAACTGTGCGCTGGGAACAAACTTAACATTACCTATACATAATAATCATCATACAAACAAACTACCGAAAATAACTCAGGAGAAAAAAAAAAACCCACACACAGTTCTCTTTCTGAGGAACTAACCATCATCTGACTTCAGTGGAAGCAAGTTATTTATCTTTAGCTGACTGAGCCTACGTGAAGGAGAGAGGGGGCAGAATGGATTCTGGGTGAGGCTATACTACTCCTCCTCCTCTGCACATCTGTTGCCGTTACAAAGTCCATGTTTAGGGATGGCAACAGAGCTACAATACTTTATTTTTAAAATAAAATATCAAACACAAACTTGGAGTATGTATGTATGTATGCATGTATGCATGTATGTATACACACGCACCCGTGTGAACCAGGCCTTAAAAGCCTCTAAAAAAAACAGCGCCTGCTTTCAGGAAAGCTGTACTGTAGGAATATGTAGGCTGCCACTGATAACCTATCTTTTCTAATTATAGAACCAACCTAGCAGCGATGTATCTAATAACTTTAATGTGTTCTAGTCTCTGACCCAGTACAGGCATGCCAAGTTTACCAGCTGTATCTGGTGGTCAGTCTAAATTAGGTTAACCCGACAGGTGTTTGCGTATAGCAGTGTTTCTCAAGGCATCCCAACAGGTCATGTTTTCAGGATTTCCGTTATTTTGCACATGTGATTAGATCAGTTTCACTGCCTTAGTAATTACCACAGCCGTTTCATCTGAGGGAAATCCTGAAAACATGACCTGTTGGGGCACCTTGAGGACTGGAGTTGAGAAACACTGGTGTATTCAGTATTTGTAATGCAGTAAACTAGACTCCACCGAGTAATAAAGTTTAAAAGCAAATAGCATACCAATCTTATCTGCACACAATGCAAACTAAGGCTGATACAAGACTAGGTTTCATATCTTCAAGAGTTCAGAAAGAGGTGATAAAGCTTCTAAAGCCAACCAGACAGATCAAAATTCAGCCCTTGGCAGTCAGGTTGTACTGAAGTTGATCCATCGATAAACTTCAGTACAACCAACCTGTTGGGTTTTTTTTGTGATCATTGTATTCTGCTGGTGGGGAAGGCTCCCTGCTCTCCCCCTCGGCACAGCACAATAGCACTGTGAGGGGGGGGGATTCCTCCATCAGCCACTGTTGATGTGTGGACTGAGCAATTTTTTTTTCTTTAACCCACGATTGAATGAAAGAAAATTGTATAACGTAGGGCCAGCCTAACCGCACCTTCGCAGTTTATTAAAAGTTTGGGGCTTGCTATGGGAAACAAGGATTCTTTCCTTTTACAAAAATAAAGGAAAAAAATAAAATCTATTAACAGAGGGATGTTCAAAAAAAATAATGGACGACCAGATGGTAAAATGAACAATGTTAAGGGCATGAATGTGTCTAAAACCAGTTATATGACAACTAATCACAGGAAGCAAGTGGGCTTCCTAGGTCAGGAAGTTTGTAATGATTTGCTCATTCCTAAAATGTTAAGTGTTATGTAAACAATTACATGATAGATAAATGGTCACAACAAACCCCCAATCTCTCTGCAGGAAAAACAAAGGAGTAGTAGACAGCGAGTGCGCACACATAGGCGATATTCCCCAACAGAACAGTGTTGGAGACGCAGACTTGGGTGTGTACACTCCTATTCCCAACAACTCTCTTCATTTACAAGTGATAAACAGTTCTATTGTAACAGCTATTTATCATATGAAAACACAACCCCCTTAGTTTGCAACTGTTAATTTGCATGTTGAATCAATGCAAATGCCTGTTTAGTAGTGAATGTACAGCTGTGCAACCAATTACTCCCCCACACCTACCAATAGCAGGGATGTGTGTGGTTGCCATGGCTACAACAATGACAACTGGCTGCAAAGAGAAGTGCTAAATCAATCACAGCTTGTGAGAAAACCCCCATATAGTATAGCCCTTCAATCTGACCACACACACAGTATAGCCCTTCAATCTGACCACACACACACATAGTAGGGCTCCATACACACTATTCGTTTTGCAGATTTTTGTCTTCAGATTTACCAAAACCATCTAATATGAGGTCAAACCATAAGAGTTTTAACTTGTATGCAATCAGGCAGGCCCTTGCACTACATGGTTTTGGTAAATCTGAAGACAAAAATTTTCAGAAAATCTAATAGCAAGTATGGGGCTTAAAGGGGGTTGTAAAGGTTTGTTTTTTTATTTTCTAAAATGCCTCTGGGTGTAATGCTTGTGGCTGTCAGAGTCTTGCTATGCCTCATGTGACTTGTAGTTCTGCAACAGCTGGGAGGTCCGCCAATTGCATATCCCTGAGCTAGTGCATTGTTGGTTTACTTGCCTTTTCCCTTTCTAAATGTTTGCCCCCCCCCCCCTTTGAATTTCTCACTTCCTGTTTCTCCTCAGTTAGCTTGCCCCCATCATCTGAGCCGTTCTGGCTGGGGGTTAGTCAGTGCGCTCACCCCCTCCCTTGGGACTACACCCCTGCTGGGAGACACTGTTCATAAGAAGACTACAAGGTATGTAGTCACAAGGAAGGGGGCGAGCACGCTAACCAACCCCTGGTGATGGGGGCAAGCTTACTGAGGAGAAACAGGAAGTGAGAAATTCTGACAAAAGAAAAAAAAAATTAGATTAGATAGAAGGAAAAGGCAAGTGAACCAACAAGGCACTAGCTTAAAGCGGTTGTTTATATTATGTAATATTATAAACAACCGCTTTAAGCTAGTGCATTGTTGGTTCACTTGCCTTTTCCTTCTATCTATATCTATATATAAATAATTTAAAAAATCTGATGATGCCACCCGGTAAGTTTGTGTCTACAAACAGCACTTCTGGTTTGTTACAAAGCGGGTGATCTGGTATGTAGGAGTCTGTTGATCAGAGTGTCCACATTTACATCATAGGTGTCCTCACCCCCCCCCCCCCCCCCCCCCATCTGAATGATCCCCAACAACCAGGCAAACAGCATTCTCACAATGGCAGCCTACACACTTCCATCATAATTACCAGGATGTATTACATAGAGCTAGTCTAAACTGGAGTCAAGCCCCATACACACACTATTAGATTTTCTGCAGATTTCTGTCTTCAGATTTAACAAAACCATGTAATATGAGGTCAAACCTTAAATGGGTTTGTTTTTTATTTTCTAAATAGATTCCTTTAAGCTAGTGCATTGTTGGTTCACTTACCTTTTCCTTCCAAATGTTTTGTTTTCTTTGTTTCAAGTTCTCACTTCCTGTCCCTCAGTAAGCTTGCCCCCATCATCCGAGCCGTTCCGGCTGGGGGTTAGTCCACGTACTTGCCCCCTTCCTTGGGACTACATCTTTGTTCAGTGTCTCCCCGCAGGGATGTAGTCCCAAGGGAGGGGCAAGCACGCTGACTAACCCCCCAGCCCGAACGGCTCGCATTATAGGGGCAAGCTTACTGAGGGACAGGAAGTGAGGAATCCAGACAAAGAAAAAAAAAACATTTAGAAGGAAAATTGAAGTGCACCAACAATGCACGAGCTTAAAGGAACCTATTTAGAAAATAAAAAAACAAACCCTTTACTATCCCTTTAAGAGTTTCAATTTGTATGCCATCAGGCAGGCCCTTGGTTTTGGTAAATCTGCAGAAAATGTAATATAGTGTGTGTGGGGCTTACCATTGGAAGGAATCATATAAACAGTCAGTGACAATGATACAGGATTTCTCCTATACCCCTGATGTTAGTCCTATACTGTACACAGGGAGTATTAGAGGACATTGGTGTCCAGTCTAGGACTTTCCCTGGAAATCAGCAGCACTAACCCCCTGTAATTAGAAGGCCTCACACACCACATCGGGGTTGCTGGGTAGTCACCTAGCACTGCTACGTTGTCATAGTAACTGTGGGGGATGGGGACAGGCTTCCACACACATCATACTACACGTTCCCTATATTCCCAGAATACATATATTATGTCGGCCTCCTTACCTTCCCTGTCGGGTGACCTGTGCCACCAACACCCAGAGCTGCTCCATAGCGTTTCTGAGTCCAGCCATATTCATTGTTATTCCTCCGCTTTGAGTGTGAAAGTTGTGTGTAAGTTGCTATGCCGCGCTTGCGTACTTAACCCCAGTTTAGGCCCCCTGGGGCAGGGCTCCGGCAGCCAATGGGCGCAAGGAGGCGTGTCAGACTACAACTCCCGGTGTCCCATTCGCTACACGCTGCTGTGACTCGTGGGCGGCACGAGCCCCGCTGGCAATCTATCAATAGTATGGGAGGAGTGGGATGTGAAGCCACGCCCACTCCCAGGGCAGCAGTGTTTCAGCAGCTGGTGGGTGTAACCCTCACCCTGCCGCTGGAGGAAACGTGTGTGGCGTACACTTCAATTATAAACTTCATAGAACTGATTTCCAGCTACATTGTATATAATGCGGAGGGCTCCTATGCACAGAGCAATGCCCATTACTTCCTATATGCCCTCTTCACACTACAACATGAGCCCTGTGGAAGACATGCTGCATTATTCCACAGCGTGTGGCATTAGGGTTGCCACTTTTTATTCCAACACTTTAACGGCCCAAAGCAAAAAAAAAAACATTTAGCATTCACAATAGGATTGTAACAGACCTGGGGCACCTTATGGCTCTCCAAAGAGAATAGTAATGTGGCATGCATAGTGCCCCCTCACCCTCCTACAGGGCCCTGTTCTGAGCCACATTCCTGTCTGAATATTGTGTCCGGGTTTCAGGTGGACTGAAAACTCGAACTGCCCGGGTGAATCCCGGAAAGGTGGCAACCCTAGTGGCATGGTGCCTCAGGTCAGTGTATCACACTGTGTGCATTTGTACATGCTCAATAAAGTTCATAAAAACAATATAAACAGTCAAATGCACCCACAGTGGCTCGTACTTCAGGCCTCGTACACACGATAGGTTAACCCGAGGACAACGGTCTGACGGACCGTTTTCATCGGTCAAAACCGATCGTGTGTGGGCCCCATAGGTTATTTAATCATCGGTTAAAAAAAAGCCAACTTGCTTTAAATGTAACTGATGGATTCCTAACCGATAGGACAAAACTGATCGTTAGTAGGCACGACCATCAGTTAAAAATCCACGCATGCTCAGAATCAAATCGACGCATGCTCGGAAGCATTGATCTTCAATTTTTTCAGCACGTCGTTGTGTTTTAAGTCACCGCGTTCTGACACGATCGGTTATTTAACTGATGGTGTGTGAGCGCGACGGACCATCAGTCAGCTTCATTGGTTAACTGATGACAACGGTCCTTCAGACGGTTCTCATCGGATGGACCGATCGCGTGTACGCGGCTTCAGAGAGCATTTGACCGGTGCTGAGGAGGTCTTGTCGCCCTGTTTTAATTCCTTAGGCTGGGTTCACACCGCAACATGGAGCGGCTCACAGCAGGAGTCCGGCGCGTCTCTGTTCACTGGATCAGGTCCGATTTTAGCCCAAATTGTATACTGAATTCTGACCTGAAACAGACCAAAAGACTCACAGGACTCCTGTGCAATTCGCACCGCAGCCGCGCCGGACATATGTAAACGGGCTCCATAGAAAGACGGTCGCAATCTTCTGATAGGCAAATTGGATGTGGTGAACCCGTATCCAATTCACAATAGTGTGAACCCAGCCTTAAACTCCATATCATCACGGTGCATTGTACACATCAGAAGGTTATGGTCAATCAGTGTATCCTGCTAGAAAATGACTAGAACCCCCAAACATTAGGACAAGTCAAATCTATACAGTGCCGGCCCAAGACATTGTGCTGCCTGGGACCAAGAATGAAATGCTGCCCCCCCCCCCCCCCAGAAAAAAAATCACGCCAACCAAAAGGCCCCCACATTCATTATTTTATATCATGATAACTAAAGGGGACCCGTCATGGCTCTATACATGTATAAAGGAGTATAAAGAGGACCTGTCATTACTCTATACATGTATAGGAGTATAAAGAGGACCTGTCATGGCTCTATACATGTATATAGAGGACCTGTCATTACTCTATACATGTATAGGAGTATAAAGAGGACCTGTCATGGCTCTATACATGTATAAAGAGGACCTGTCATTACTCTATACATGTATAGGAGTATAAAGAGGACCTGTCATGGCTCTATACATGTATATAGAGGACCTGTCATTACTCTATACATGTATAGGAGTATAAAGAGGACCTGTCATGGCTCTATACATGTATAAAGAGGACCTGTCATTACTCTATACATGTATAGGAGTATAAAGAGGACCTGTCATGGCTCTATACATGTATATAGAGGACCTGTCATTACTCTATACATGTATAGGAGTATAAAGAGGACCTGTCATGGCTCTATACATGTATATAGAGGACCTGTCATTACTCTATACATGTATAGGAGTATAAAGAGGACCTGTCATGGCTCTATACATGTATATAGAGGACCTGTCATTACTCTATACATGTATAGGAGTATAAAGAGGACCTGTCATGGCTCTATACATGTATATAGAGGACCTGTCATTACTCTATACATGTATAGGAGTATAAAGAGGACCTGTCATGGCTCTATACATGTATATAGAGGACCTGTCATTACTCTATACATGTATAGGAGTATAAAGAGGACCTGTCATGGCTCTATACATGTATATAGAGGACCTGTCATTACTCTATACATGTATAGGAGTATAAAGAGGACCTGTCATGGCTCTATACATGTATATAGAGGACCTGTCATTACTCTATACATGTATAGGAGTATAAAGAGGACCTGTCATGGCTCTATACATGTATATAGAGGACCTGTCATTACTCTTTACATGTAAAGGAATATCAAGAGGACCTGTCATGGCTCTATAAATGTATATAGGACTATAACGAGTACTTGACATGGCTCTATACATGTATAAAAGAGTATAACGAGGGCCTGTCATGACTCTATACATGTATAAACAGAACCTGTCATGGCTCTATACATGTATAAAGAAGTATAAAGAGGACCTGTCATGGCTCTATACATGTATATAGAGGACCTGTCATGGCTCTATACATGTATAAAGAGGACCTGTCATGGCTCTATACATGTATATAGAGGACCTGTCGAGACACTTTACATGTAAAGGAATAAAAGAGGACCTTCCATGGCTCTATAAATGTATAAAGAGGACCTGTCATGGCTCTATACATGTATAAAGGAGTATAACGAGGGCCTGTCATGGCTCTATAGATGTATAAAGAGGGCCTGTCATGGCTCTATACATGCATATAGGCGTATAAAAGGAAATGCCATGGCTCTATACATGTATCCAGGAGTATAAAGGGACCTGTGAATTGCCAGCGGCCACAATGTCTTTGGCGCAAACTAATCAATGTACGCTAATTGTGTTTTTTTTTGGTACCAAAAATATGTAGAAGAATACATATTGGCCTGAACTGAAGAAAATAGTTTATTTTTCAAAATTTTGGGGATATTTATTATAGTAAAAAGTTAAAAAATATATAGATTTATAGCACAAAAAATAAAAACCGCAGAGGTGATCAAATATCACCAAAAGAAAGCTCTATTTGTGGGAAAAAAAGGACATCAATTTTATTTGGGTAGCGGAGCTGGCGGAACGGGCTGGCGGGCATCAGTATGCTGCCCCCCTAAAAGTGCTGCCTGGTACCCATGGTACCACCCGGTCCCATCATAGGGCCGGCCCTGCCTACCCTACTTTCTCTTTTCTAAAAATTCCTTCAATCATTCTCTGCAACTTCAACATCCCTGTTAATATGAACACTCCTACCACTTCTAAGCTTCTTGGTCTATCCTCATTTGACCTAAAGCAATGGGTATATGTTTCTACTCACTCAGAAGGCAACAACCTTGTATTCTCCTACCTATGCACTCCGTGAAACCTCTTCAACAACCCTTTTTCTATCTCTAAACACCACCTTATTAGTTTTGCTCTCTCCCTGTCTTCCACCACTATTCCCTCCAACTGCCTAACAATCCCCCTTAGAAACATTTGCCACCTCAGCCCTTCTCTATTCTGCTACTGTCCACCTCTATGACAAAATCTGACCCCTGTCCTGCCCCAATCTAGCCACTTCTGTCTACAATATATCCCTGTCTTCCACCCTGGATGAGCTTGCCCCCCTCACTACACACAGAATCAGGCCTGACCCCTACAACCCTGGCAAACCGATTACACCAGAAGTCTCAAAAAACATGACCACGCTCTTGAGCATCTGTGGCGTATAACTAAGTCTCACAAAGACTTCAACCAGTATAAATCTGTCCTCCAAAAATACAATTCTTGCCAAGCAGACCTATTATATCACTCTCATTAACACCTTCTCATCAAGTCCCCATCAACTCTTCTCTACCTTTGAACTCTCTATTTCGTCTTCCCCTGCCTTCGCCTACTAGCTCACTCACTGCCCAGGAGATTGCCAATCACTTGAAGAATAAGATTGATTCAATATGTGATGATATCTCCACTCTACAGATTTCCAACATGCTCCTTATATAACCCTGCTACCATAGACGAGGTTGCTAAACTTATTTTTAAGACCCACCTAACCACCTTTCCCCTGGACCAAGTTCCCTCTAAAATACTGTGTTCATCCTCTGACTCTATCCTACACTGTCTAAGCCACATCTTCAAACTCTCCCTCTTTTCTGGCATCTTACCCAACTCTCTGAAACATGCACTAGTCACCCCCATACTTTAAAAGCCTTCCTTGGATTCTACCAATTTTAACAACCTATGCCACATCTCCTTGCTCTCCTTTTCCACCAAACTCCTTGAATGTTCTACAACTGAGTGACTCATTAAGACGCTATTCTGTACTTATACTTCTAAACCTTTCGGCTGCCTTTGATACAGTTGACCCCCACTTCCTTCTCAAAAAACTTTACTCCTTTGGTTTCCGTGAGTTTGCTCTTTCCTGGCTACCATCCTACCTATCCCACTGCACCTTCAGTGTCGCTTACAATTCTACTTCCTACTCGCCTCTTTCTTTCTCTGTGAGGTCCCCCAAGGTTCTGTTCTTGGACCCTTCCTATTTTCAATCTACACCTTTTCCCTGGGTCAGCTGATAGCCTCCCATGCCTTTCAATATCATTTCTATGCTGATGACACCCAAATCTATCCTCCTGGCTAATCAGGACTTATGACCCATGGCAAATCAGATCTTAGGATTCTAATCAGGAAGCAGGTTCTGAGACCCGATCAGCTTCTCCTCCTGGCTAATCAGAACTAGGGATGACCCGAACCGGGTGTTCGGTTCGAAGCAGAACATGCGAACAGGCAAAAAATTTGTTTGAACACGCGACCACCGTTAAAGTCTATGGGACACAAACATGAAAAATCAAAAGTGCTAATTTTAAAGGTTAATATGCAAGTTATTGTCATTAAAAGTGTTTGGGGACTTGGGTCCTGCCCCAGGGGACATGTATCAATGCAAAAAGAAGTTTTAAAAAAACTGCATTTTTTTCGGGAGCAGTGATTTTAATAATGCTTAAAGTGAAACAATAAAAGTGAAATTTTCCTTTAAATTTCGTACCTGGGGTGTGTCTATAGTATGCCTGTAAAGTAGCACATGTTTGCAGTGTTTATAACAGTCCCTGCACAAAATGACATTTCTAAAGGGAAAAAAAGTAATTTAAAACTACTCGCGTCTATGAATATTAAGGGGGACCCCGCGCCAAAATAAAAAAAATGGCATGGGGTCCCCCCAAAAATCCATACCAGACCCTTATCCGAGTACGCAACCTGGCAGGCAGCAGGAAAAGAGGGGGGACAAGAAAGCGCCCCCCGTCCTGAACCGTACCAGGCCACATGCCCTCAACATGGGGAGGAAGTCCCCAAGTTGATGGGGACAAGGGCCTCATCCACACAACCCTTGCCCGGTGGTTGTGGGGATCTGCGAACGGGGGGCTTATCGGAATCTGGAAGCCCCCTTTAACAAAGGGGACCCCCAGAGGCCGCCCCCTCCTATGTGAATTGGTAACGGGGTACATTGTACCCCTACCATTTCACCCAAAAAAGTGAGAAAAAATTAAAAAAAAAACACACACACAAAGTTGGAAAAGTCCTTTAATAAAAAAGAAAAAAAATCCAGTGCCGTAATCCTTCTACAAGTCTGACCCACCGCTACGAACGATACCGCCTCCATAGGAGGTTCCCGGCCGAATAACGTGCGACCCGTCTGACAGCTGTTTTCTAACTGAGGGCAGGGCCACCTGTGACGTGGATGGGTGACCCCCGAACCCTCTGATGCATCAGGGGTTTTCCGTGACCCCATGGGGAACCCCCGTTGCATCAGAGGGGGCAGGGTCACCCATCCATGTTGAGGGCATGTGGCCTGGTACGGTTCAGGGTGGGCGCTCTCTCGTCCCCCCCTCTTTTCCTGCGGCCTGCCAGGTTGCGTGCTCAGATAAGGGTCGGTATGGATTTTTGGGGGGGAACCCACATAATTTTTTTTTTTTTTGGCACAGGGTTCCCCTTAACCTCCCTGGCAGTATGATTCTTTCAGAAAAAAGGTGCTGAAAGCGGTACCATTATTTGCAAGGAAATTTGGTGATTTGTACTGTAGGCTTGTAATTTTTAGGAATAACTCACTTAAATCTGACCAAACAAGAGTCTTGTAGGCATCCCGGGTATGATTTTTTTTTAAAAACAAAATTATAAATTATAATATAATAAATAATTATAAATAATTATAACAAATAATAATATAATTATAATAAAAATTATTCAATAATGTAATCAACTCAAAATCACTGAAATTTGCTCAGTTGCAGAATTGTCGCTATCATTACTTTTTTTTTTTTATGACGAATTTCCCCACAAATCGCTATCGCACAATTCTGCAAGTGATTATAATTTATTATCGCTGTTTTCTAGCTGCTCTAAAACCATTTTTGACATAAAAAGACACTTTTGGTTGCTATGGACAATCTACAGTTTTCAGGCAGAAAGAACAGTTTTTATTATATAAAAGAACATGCAGGACACTGGGCAGACCACTAGGGACAAGGGGGGGGGGTGTAATTTTTACATACAGTACTGTAATCTATAAGATTACAGTATACTGTATGTAATGTGTTTGTTTACGTTTTTGAATTTGGCGCCGTTCTCCGCTCCCGTGTGTCATAACGTTGCAGGGAACGGAGATCGGCGGCACAGGAGGACGCTGTGTGAATCGAGCGAGGTCCCGCTCACTCACCATCGCTGGATCCAGGACAAGGTAAGTAAACACTCCCTGTGGATCCAGCAAGGCAAGCCAGAGTCTGACTCGGGGTTACCGATCCTAGGACAAAAATCTAACCCCGAGTCAGACTCGGGAATACCGCCAGGGGGGTTAATATCCATACCAGACCTGAAGGGCCTGGTAATGGAATTTTTAGGGGGACACAATGCATTTTTTTTTGGTTCCGGGTTGCCCTTAATATTTAAACCAAACCCAAAGGGCCTGGTAATGGACTTTTATCTCTATTGCCGGGACCCAACAATTCATTATAGACGCGAGTAGTTTTAATATGCGCTATTTTACATGCATACTATAGGCACCCCCCAAGTACAATATATAAAGGAATATTTCACTTTTATTGTTTCACTTTAAGCATTATTAACCACTTCATTACTGCGCACTTAAACCCCCTCCTGCCCAGACCAATTTTCAGCTTTCAGCGCTGACGCATTATGAATGATAATTGCGCGGTCAAACAACACTGTACCTAAATTATCTTCTACATATTTTTGTTAAAAAAAATCGCAATAAGCGTATATTGATTGGTTTGCGCAAAAGTTATAGCGCCTACAAAATAGGGGATAGATTTATGATTTTTTTATTTTTTTTTACTAGAAATGGCTATGATCTGCTATTTTTTTTTTGTCAGGCCTGCGATATTGCGGACACTTTTGACACAATTGTGGGACCATTCACATTTAAACAGCGATCAGTGCTATAAAAATGCTCTAATTACTGTATAAATGTGACTGGCAGTGAAGGGGTTATCACTAGGGGGTGAGAAAGGGGTTAAATATGTATCCTGGGTGTGTTCTAACTGTGTGGGGAGAGGGGACTGACTGGGGGAGGTGACCGATGCTGTGTCCTTATGTACAAGGGACACAGATCGGTCTCCTCTCTCCCTGACAGGACGTGGAGCTCTGTGTTTACACACAGAGCTCCACGTCCCTGCTGTCACTGCCGATCGCGGGTACCTGGCGGACATCGCGGCTGCCAGGCACACGCATCGGCTCCCGAGCGATGCGCCGTGCACGTTGTTTCCCCGCTGCGCGCCCCCAGCGGCGCGCACGGGGAATGACAACAACAGGACGTCCAAAGACGTCCACTCGGGACTTGAGAGCCGCGCACAGCCAAGGTTCGAGTCGAACTCATGTTCGACCGGAACATAAAGCTAATCCCTAATCAGAACTTAGGACCCATGGCAAATCAGGTTTTAGGATTGCAATCAGGAAGTAGGTCCTGAGACCTGATTGGCTGGAAGGAGAAACAGGAAGACATTAGCGAATGTCCACAACTGGGTGGGCTCCGGGCGCAGTGCTCTGCTCCCCGAGCCCACCCTTTTTGAAGCCACTTAGAGCCTCTGACTCTAATCATGTGTTTCTAAAAATAAAACATTGGATTCCATGCGTTTGGCACCCTGCATGTAGATTAGGGGCCGGACGCAAAAATGGCACAACCATCAAGCCATCCCCACTTGCCAGGGTGCTAGGTGTTATCTTGAACTCTGAGCTCTCCTTTTGGCCCCATATCCAATAATTTTCCAAAGCTTGCTGCCTCAACCTCCGCAAATATCTAAAAAAAAAAGCCCCTTCCTAACAATGACACCACAAAGCTCCTAATTCACTCCCGTGTTAGCTCTTGCCTTCATTACTTCAACTCCCTCCTCATTATCTTACCTTTAAAGAGGCTATCCCCTATTCAGGCCATCATGAATGCTGCTGCCAGACTCATCCCCTCTCTGCCAATCCCTCCATTAGCTGCCACTCACCCAAAGAATTAAATTCAAAATTCTAACAATAACTTACGAGTACTGCTTGGACGTTGAAGAAGGGGACATACCACAAAAGCTTGTTCTGAAAAATTGTATGTTGCTGCAAATAAAAAAAAGTATCACGGACAGTACTCAATTTTCTCTGTCACAATTGCACTAATACGGCTACAATCACGTCAAGTAACAATAACTTACAAAGCTATCCACAACTCAGCCCCCAGCTACATCACTAACCTTGTCTCAAAATACCAACCAAATTGTTATCTTCATTCCTCCAAAGATCTTCTGCTCTCTAGTTCCCTTGTCACCTCCTCCCATGCTCACTTCCAGGACTTCCCCCAAGCCTCTCCCATCCTTTGGATTTCCCTATCCCAATCTGTCCAACTATCTTATACTCTATCCACTTTTAGGTGTTCCCTGAAAACTTTTCTTTTCAGAGAAGCCTATCCTGCCTCCACCTTAACAACTGTACTTTTATTTTCTCCATCAGCCTACTCCCCATAGTTATCACCTTTTGTATCACTTAACCCTCCCTTTTAGATTGTAAGCTCTAACGAGCAGGCCCCTCTGATTCCTCCTGTATTGAATTGTATTGTAACTGTACTGTTTGCCCTAATGTAGTAAAGCACTGTGTAAACTGTCCTGTATAATAATAATAATAAAAGTATATAGCCCTGGTCAGCTAAAGCAGGCCATAGATTAAGCAATGTCTTGATTCCCTCATCAACTTAGGCCCCTTTCACACTTATGCGACTTTAAAGTCGTGCGATTTTACCACAAATTTGCGGTCGCGATTTTGACAAGACAGTTATACGACTGTGGATCCGACTTTGCCCCACAACTTGAGGTACGACATCAATGAGCAGGGATGGGACTTTGATCCCCCAATAATTAGGGGGAACTCCACGCCAATTTTTTTAAGAAAAAAAAAAACAGCATGGGTCCCCCCTTCATGAGCATACCGGGCCCTTCGGTCTGGTATGGATTTTAGGGGCAACCCCCTACGCCGAAAAAACGGCGTAGGGTCCCCCCCAAAATCCATACCAGACCCTTATCCGAGCACCAGCCCGGCCAGTCAGAAAAGGGGGTGGGGACAAGCAAGCGCCCCCCCCTTCCTGAGCCGTACCAGGCCGCATGCCCTCAACATGGGGGGGTGGGTGCTTTGTGGCAGGGGGGGCCCTGCACAACCCACTCCAAATCACCTTGCCCCCCATGTTGATGAGGACAAGGGCCCCTTCCCGACAACCCTGGCCGTTGGTTGTCGGGTCTGCGGGTGGGGGGCTTATCCGAATCTGGGAGCCCCCTTTAATAAGGGGCCCCCAGATCCCAGCCCCCCACCCTATGTGAATGAGTATGGGGGTACATCGTACCCCTACCCATTCACCTGGAGGAAAAGTGTCAAAAAAATAAACACACTACACAGGTTTTTAAAATCATTTATTAGTCAGCTCCGGGGGTCTTCTTCCGACTTCTCCACTCTCCGGGGGTCTTCTTCTGACTTTGGGGGTCTTCTTTCTTCTTCTCCACTCTCTTGTTCTGCTCTCCGTGTTCCCCGGTTCTTCTCCCGCTCTCCGGTGCCTTCTTCGGGGCTGGTCGCCGCTATCTTCTTTGAAGCTCTTTTACTAGCGGCGGCTAGCCCGGTCTTCCTCGTCTCCTTCTTTCCTCTTCTTTTCTTCCGATGTTGACACAACGCTCCCTCCCGCTGTAATGCCGGGTGTGCGGTGCGCAACGATTTATATAGGCCTCTTATGACGTCACACTCCCAGCATGCTCCGGATGGTGACGACATAAGGGGGCGGGGTAATTATGTCGTCACCACCCGGAGCATGCTGGGAGTGTGACGTCATAAGAGGCCTATATAAATCGTTGCTCACCGCACACCCGGCATTACATCGGGAGGGAGCGTCGAGTCAACATCGGAAGAAAAGAAGAGGGAAGAAGGCGATGAGGAAGACCGGGCTAGCCGCCGCTAGTAAAAGAGCTATCGCCCCCTTAGTCACCAAAAGTAGCGCAGGAACTACTTTTGGGAATTGGTGCAGCGCCACAAAGTTGGTGTTGCACCGATTCAGACGGTGGTGCGGCTGATTCGGCATGCGATTTGACATGTCAAATCGCATGCCAAATCGTACCAAAGTGAACCTTGGCTCAGTGTGAATGAGGGTTTAATCTGGACCTAAAATTAAATTAAAGGTATCAGGTGAGGATCTTTTGTAAATAAAAATGACAAATAATGAATTTTTATAGATGTTAGGAGAATACAATGTATCCTTTTGTCAAAAGAAATTACAGATAAATAATTTAGTAGATGTTAGGAGAAAATATTGTACATTTTATCATTCTGTGATGTCTATGGAAAATGATCATTAAAGGCAAATCAGGGGAGAGAAAAAGCACATGAGGGGGTTTGAATCAGAGAAAGCCCCTTGCGTGCTTTTACTCTCCCCTGATGCAGGGCCATCTTTATTATTGATTGGACCCTGGGCAAAAAATTTCTTGGGGCCCCCCCATGCAATTTTGCTCTCCACCTGCTTTGAGACATACAATAAGCTAGACTTAAAATCAGTTTACTGTATCAGATCAGGCTGTGATTGGTTGCTAGAGGTTACAGCATATCATTACCAATTACTGACTGGTTGCTAGAGGTTACAGCACACATGATGGCTCACTGATTAGTTGCAAGAGGGTACAGCACATGATTTCTTCTTGTTGATTGGTTGCTAGTGTAGTGCCTGTGTACTTTTCAGTACAGGTGCTGTGTCAAATTTAGTGGGATGAGAGACTTATTTGCTCTCATCCATGTTTGATTTGTGTAAATTCGGCTGTTGCCAGCCCTGAACTGTCCTGTGGGTCATTCTGTGCTCCAGAGATGCAGTTTCATCTCTGGCAGGCAGGTGGCGCCAGAGGGGTCCAGGCGGAGGCGCCTTTTCCTCAGCAGCCAATCAGAGGAGTGTTTCCCTCGCAGGGCATTATGGGGAGGGTATTTCTGTGGCTGACGCCATTTTGTGGGGTTCTTCGCGGATTCCTGGTTCCAGGTGTGGCACCCACCTTTAGGGTGTGCGCACATTACGGGCCCCGGCAATATGGCCTATCAGGCCGGGGCGCACGTGCTACACGGAGTTCCTGACTCTGGGCCCTCATGGCCCGGAGCAACTGATGCTGCCAAGGGACCTCAATGACTTACTGGGTTCCCCACCCCTCATCATGAAGATCCCAAGCGAGTTGTGCTGTTCGATGGGGAGTCGGTCTGAGGTGATCCAACAGGGCTTAGACGAACCATTGGGGATCTGGGTGGCCGGACACTGACAGGTTGTATGCTGCAAACTGTCAGTCGGTGACCCCAAACATAGGAAATCTACCTGAGGGAGATTCAGGCTAACTATTAACAGGGAGGATTCGCTCTGCTGTTCATGTTCTGTAGTATTAGGCCTGTGGCAGAGGTCTCTTTACAAATCCTAAGTTCCAATTAGAGCCAGGTCTGTGGCAGAGACCTGTTCCTTCCCAGAAGTTCTAAGTGACGCTCTGGCTGCCAGGCCTGTGAGAGGGACCTGTCCAGGGGCACTTTACCCACTCCGGCTGGAGTGGCGACGAGACAAGCATAATCATTGGGGGCAGGACTGCTTCTTCTATCCATAGCCTGAATCTGCAAAGTTTATTCTTCTTCACCAACCTATTCTATCTACCTCAAGTTGACTGTTGGTCGTGTTAAAAGCATTGAAAACGTCAACCAACTGTCTGGACATTCCATCACTGCTTTCACCATCATCATCACCCCTAGACACATCACAGAGGTAACATAATTATGCCGTCCCAAACCTAACGAGCGGCTCCTCTGGGGGTAGCGCTACACTAGAGATTACTGTACAGTAACACTGCTCACTGATTGGTTGCTAGAGGTTAGAGCACATCATCTCGTCACTGCAGAGCAGCATGATATACATATGAATGCCACCTTTATATACATATGAATGCCACCGGCCTTAGCTATGTACATATGAATGCTCCCATTATTTACATATGAATGGCGGCTATTTACATGTGTAGCACTACCCCCGGAGGAGACGCTGGTTAGATTTGGGATCGGCGTGTTTAAGTTACCTCTATGTTGTGTCTAGGGGTGATGATGGTGAGGAGAGCAGTAATAAAATGTCCAGACCGTTGGTTGACGTTTTCAATGCTTTATTTCCTGGTCAAACACGACCGACATGTCAATCTGAGGTAGACAGGATAGGTTGGTGAAAGAAGAATAACTTTGCAGAATCAGGCTATGGATAGAGAAAGCAGTCCTGCCTTCAACAATTGTATTCGTATCGTCGCCACTCCCACCGGAGTGGGTAAAGTGCCCCTGGACAGACCCCTTTCACAGGCCTGGCAGCCAGAGCGCTACTTAGAACTTCTGGGAAGGAACAAGTCTCTGCCACCGACTTGGCTCTGACTAAATTAGGATGTTAAGATGAGACCTCTGCCACAGGCCTGGTGCTTGAAAGTTTGGACGGTAGAGCGAACCCTCCCAGTATGTCTTTTTTGGGTCACCGACTGACAGTCTGAATGCAACCTGTCAGTGTCCGGTCACCCAGATCCCCGGTGGTTCGTTCAAGCCCTATTGGATCACCTGCCTCCGGGTTCTCCTCAGACCGATCCCCCACCGAACAGCACCCAGCTTGGGATCTTCTCAATAAAGATGGGAACCTAGCAAGTCACTGGGGTTCCCTGGCAGCATCAGTCGCTCCGGGCTATGAGAGCCTAGAGTCAGGAACTCCGCGTAGCACGTGACCCCGACCTGGTAGGCCATAGTGGTGGGGCCAGTGATGTGTGCACACCCTAAAGGTGGGTGCCGCACCTGGAACCAGGAACCCGGGAAGAACCCTGAACAACGGTCTCCGCCACAGAAATACCCCGTTCAGAGATAAAACTGTATCTCTGGAGTACAGACTGACCCACAGGACAATCCAGAATTGGCGACAGCCAAATTTAACAAATCAAAGAATGAGAGCAATATAACTCTCTCATTCCCCCACTAAATTTAATATAGCATCTGTACGAAAAAGTGGTCTGCAGGTGAGTCATTTGTACACAACAATAGGGCAGAGCTGAGCAGCGTTTGTAGCAGCACTTCACACTGAGATATCAGGACACAGCACAGGACTAAAACTTAAAGGGATAAGGGAATTTAAACTGGCATAGTTGGCAAGTATGAGGCAGCTGCTTTGGGCCCCACAACAATGACAAGGCCCAGGGCAGCTTCCCCTTTTGCCCTGCCTTAAAGACGACCCTGCCCTGATGCAGTAGCTCTGAGCCCAACTTGTGATGATGAAGGTGAACAAAATAAGCTAGGCATCACTTAGCAATGTCCTAGGACTTTTCCAGTTAGGCTTTATGAGGTACGTAAAGGGCCTACACGTATAGCGAGGGCATTATTCAACTTTGGTCAAAGCTCCACAGCTTGTTTTTATTTACAGGCACCCTATATCTGCATAGGCAGCTTTTTTGGTGAAAGTGAACTAGCTGGCCATACATTATACATCTTTATTGTACAATCTTCCTTTAGATTTACCAAAACCATATAATATGAGGGGCAGGGGGGTTCCACAGATGAGGCCACGTAACTGAGAATCTTAAGGTACCAACTTCCTCCTCTAAATAAAACAAGTCTCCAAAAAAAATGCAGCATGTGATTCTAAAGCATGATTTTTTTTGTTTTTGTGCACCTTACTAAAGTATATAGCACTGTGGACAGAGCAGTAGATTTAGTCACTGTGCTAAATACATAGCTTGGTTTGCCTACAATGCCAGAGGCCAGGGTTAAAGGTACCATTCACACTATAGCCAATCCTTTGTTAGCACTTCACATGGTGACATCTGTAACATTCCACAGCTCCATGTGTAATTAGCATATGAAACATTTTCAGCTTCCTGTGTAGCAGCAAAGCCAAGAGAATATACGGATTGCATGACAATGAGAGCAATTAAACTAGTTAAGTTCCAGTTGGAAAATCCCTGCCTTCGTATTTCTAGTAAATACTTTCCCTCGTCAACACAAAAGTTCCAGTAACTGCTCATGAAAGGATAAGTTTAAAATCATAAATGTGTGTTGCAATAGAACCCCTTCCTACTAAAATACTTAGTGACACTAAAAATTATCCTTAACCTAGGTACACACCTATGCGTTTTTTTAGTGCATTTTGCAGAAACACACTACAGTCCATTTAACATGGACTCCTATGGTACAAGTACACACCTATGCGTTTTTTTGTGCATTTTGCAGTTTGCAGAAAAGCATTACAGTCCATTTAACATGGTCTCCTATCCACTTCCCGACCTCCGCATGTAAATGTACGTCCACAATATGGCACGTACAGGCACATGGGCGTTAATGTACGTCCTTGCCTATTAGCGGGTGGGGGGTCCGATCGGGACCCCCCCCCCCCCGCTACATGCGGCGGTCGGGTTCGCTCGGGGAGCGATCCGGGACCACGGCGCGGCTATTTGTTTATAGCCGCTCCGTCGCGATCGCTCCCCGGAGCTGAAGAACGGGGAGAGCCGTATGTAAACACGGCTTCCCCGTGCTTCACTATGGCGGCGCATCGATCGTGTGATCCCTTATATAGGGAGACACAATCGATGACGTCAGTCCTACAGCCACACCCCCCTACAGTTGTAAACACACACTAGGTGCACCCTAACTCCTACAGCGCCACCTGTGGTTAACTCCCAAACTGCAACTGTCATTTTCACAATAAAGAATGCAATTTAAATGCATTTTTTGCTGTGAAAATGACAATGGTCCCAAAAATGTGTCAAAATTGTCCGAAGTGTCCACCATAATGTCGCAGTCACGAAAAAAAATCGCTGATCGCCGCCATTAGTAGTAAAAAAAATGCAATAAAAAAAAATGCAATAAAACTATCCCCTATTTTGTAAACGCTATAAATTTTGCGCAAACCAATCGATAAACGCTTATTGCGATTTCTTTTACTAAAAATAGGTCGAAGAATACGTATCGGCCTAAACTGAGGGAAAAAAATGTTTTTATATATGTTTTTGGGGGATATTTATTATAGCAAAAAGTAAAAAATATTGATTTTTTTTCAAAATTGTCGCTCTATTTTTGTTTATAGCGCAAAAACTAAAAACCGCAGATGTGATCAAATACCACCAAAAGAAAGCTCTATTTGTGGGGAAAAAAGGACGGCAATTTTGTTTGGGAGCCATGTCGCACGACCGCGCAATTGTCTGTTAAAGCGACGCAGTCCCGAACTGTAAAAACACCTTGGGTCTTTAGGCTGCATATTGGTCCGGGGCTTAAGTGGCTATGGT
This sequence comes from Rana temporaria, assembly GCF_905171775.1. Taxonomy (NCBI): domain Eukaryota; kingdom Metazoa; phylum Chordata; class Amphibia; order Anura; family Ranidae; genus Rana; species Rana temporaria. The sequence continues at coordinate 240,357,957 of NC_053491.1, forward strand.
ACAAGTTCACACCCAGGGCTGGCCTTAGGTGTTCAGGCGAGGAAAAAATTGCCACCGCGGGTGTAATACAATCGCAAAGGGGGGTGCCGGTTTGACACCCCCCCAGTGTGTGGTACCCGGGGGCGACTCGCCCCCCCCTTAGTACGCCTCTGGGTGGTTGCACGGCGCCCCTGTTGCCTATGGCGCCCTGTACGGCCGCACAGCTCGCACACCCCAAAGGCCGGCCCTGTTCACACCTATGCGTTTTTTTGTGCATTTTGCAGTTTTCAGAAAAGCATTACAGTCCATTTAACATGGTCTCCTATGGTACAAGTTCACACCTATGCGTTTTTTGGTGCATTTTGCAGTTTGCAGAAACTGTGATTGTCCGGAAACCCCAATGACATCACTCCTGCTCATGTGCACGAGTGACGCCAGTAATGGCACATCAGCTGCAGCAATAGCACGAACGAGCCATTGCTTCAGCTTCAGTGCGCATGTGCTGATACAGGGGGTATCTCCTAAACGATGCAGGTTCAGTAGATATCTATGGTAGCTACAGGTAAGCCTTATTATAGGCTTACCTGTAGTAAAACGTGGATTGTAAGGGTATATAACCACTTTAAGGCATAAGCATACCAAGACATTTTGGACAATTTCATGCTCTCAACTTTGTGGGAACAGATTAGGGTTGGCCCCTTCCTGTTCAAACATGACTGCGCACCAGTGCACAAAGCAAGGTCCATAAAAACATGGAAGAGCGAGTTTTGGTTGAAGGAGCTTCACTGGCCTGCACAGAGTCCTGACCTCAACCTTATAGAACAGCCAGGCCTTCTCATCCAACATCAGTGCCTGACCTCACAAATGCTCTTCTGGAAGAATGATCAAACATTCCCATAGGCACCCTCCTAAACCTTGTGGACAGCCTTCCCAGAAAAGTTGAAGCTGTTATAGCTGCAGAGGGGGGACCAACTCAATAATGAACCCTACGGTCTAAGACTGGGATGCCATTAATATTCATGTGCGTGTAAAGGCAGGGGTCCCAATAAGTTTGGTAATATAGTGTATATAACATATATAATCATCGATCTGTTGTAAAGCATGCCATACATTATAAAATATTATTGTTAAATTTCCTTTAGATTTACCTTCAACTATGTAATGCAAAGGCCTGCCTGACTGCATAAAAATTGAGGGCCAGATTTACAGAAGAGATACGACGGCGTATCTCTGATACGCCGTTGTATTTCTCAGAGTATCTATGCGACTGATTCATAGAATCAGTTCCGCATAGATAGCCCTAAGATCGGACAGGTGTAATTGACTCACACCGTCGGATCTTAGGATGCAGTACCTCGGCCGCCGCTGGGTGGAGTTTTCCTGCGTCGGGTATGCTAATGAGCATTTACAGCGATCGACAACGGTTTTCGCGTTTGTTATCGCTAGTAATTTGTTGTCGCTAGTAATTTTTCCCCATCGCAAATTTACACCTGCTTTAACATGGCTTAACTTTAGCCGAGCCATGTTAAAGTGTGGCCGTCGTTCCCGGGTCGAATTTCAATTTATTTTTTCGTTTTGGCGTAAAACGTCCGGGAATACGAATGGACGCTACGCACGTCGCCGTTCTAAAAAATGACGTCACATCGCCCAAAGCACGGCGGGAATTTCCAAACTGAGCATGCGCAGTACGTCCGGCGCGGGAGCGCGCCTAATTTAAATGGTACACGCCCCATTTGAATTGGGCGGGCTTGCGCTGGACGTGTTTACGATACACCGCCGCAAGTTTACAGGTAAGTGCTTTGTGGATCAGGCACTTACACTTAAAACTTGCGGCGGTGTAACGTAAACGGGTTACGTTGCACCGCCGCAAAGGTACGAGAATCTGGCCCTGAGTGTTTAGGTTTGACCTCATATTTTATGGTTTTGGTAAATCCAATGGAACATTGTACAAAAAAATTATATAATGTATGGCCACCCCAGTCTAATGCCGCGTACACACGACCGTTTTTAATGGTCTAGAAAAAACAACGTTTTTTTTTCAACCCGATTATTGTTAAGCCTGCCTTGCCTACACACGATCGTGAAAAAAAAAATGCTCTAGCAAAGCGCGGTGATGTACAACACGTACGACGGCACTATAAAGGGGAAGTACCATTCGGATGGCGCCACCCTTTGGGCTGCTTTTGCTGATTTTGTGTTAGTAAAAGTTTGGTGGGAGACGATTCGCGCTTTTCAGTCTGTTACAGTGTGATGAATGTGCTATCTCCATTATGAACGCTAGTTTTACCAGAACGAGTGCTCCCGTCTCATAACTTGCTTCTGAGCATGCGCGTTTTTCTCACGCCGTTAAAGCCCACACACGATCATTTTTTACGACATTAAAAACTACGTGAAAATTTGGAGCATGTTCTAAATTTTGAATGGACATTTTTTACGTCGTGAAAAATGCTCTGGAACCCACACATGATCGTTTTTAACTACATTAAAAAAAATGTCATTTTTTACATCCCGAAAAACGGTCGTGTGTACGTGGCATAAGACCCCTTTCACGCTGATGAGTTTTTCAGGCGGTTTAGCGCTAAAAATAGCACCTGAAAAACTCCTGCCCTGCAGTCTCAATGTGAAAGCCCGAGGGCTTTCACACTGAGGCGATGCGTTAGCGGGACCGCTTCAAAAATCCTGCCAGCAGCATCTTTGGAGCGGTGAGAGGATCGGTGTGTTTACCGCTCCTCCACCGCTTCTTCCCATTGAAAATAATGGGAGACCGCGGCTATACCGCCGGCAATGCGCCTCTGCAGAGGCACATTGCCGGCGGTATTAACCCTATTTTGGCCGCTAGCGGGGGGTTAAAACCCCACCGCCACCGCACCTCCCGCCCCGGTGTGAAAGGGGCCTAAGAGACTGGTGGGCCCAGGGCAATCTTTTCTTTCTCCCGACACAAACCATCATTCTAAGTCCAACCAGTTGAGGATTTTGAACTTAAAGGGGTTGTAAAGGTTTGTTTTTTATTTTCTAAACAGGTTACTATAAGCTATTGTTGGTTCACTTACCTTTTTCTTCAATTTCCCTTCTAAGGGGCAGATTCACAAAGAGTTACGCCGGCGTATCAGTAGATACGCCGACGTAACTCGGAATCTAAGCCCGTCGTATGTTTAAGTGTATGCTCAAACTGAGATACACTTAAACCTGCCTAAGATACGACGGCCTGCGCCGTCGTAGCTTAGGGTGCAATATTTACGCTGGTTGCTAGGTGGCGCTTCCATTGAGTTTGGCGTAGAATATACAAATGAGTAGATACACCGATTCACGAACGTACGCTTGCCCGTCGCAGTAAAGATACGCCGTTTCCGTAAGAGGTATGCGGGCGTAAAGATAAACATGCCCCCTAGGTGGCGTATCCAATGTTAAGTATGGCCGTCGTTCCTGCGTCGCAATTTGAAAATTTTACGTCGTTTGCGTAACTCGTCTGTGAATGGGGCTGGACGTCAATTACGTTCACGTCGAAACCAATGACGTCCTTGCGACGTCATTTGGAGCAATGCACACTGGGATATTTTACGGACGGCGCATTTGCGCAGTTCGTTCGGCGCGGGGACGCGCTTCATTTAAATGATACACGCCCCCTACCCGCCGAATTTGATTTACGCTACGCCGCCGCAACTTTACAGGCAAGTGGTTTGTGAATAAAGCACTTGCCTGAAAAACTTGCGGCAGCGTAACGTAAATTACATACGTTACGCCAGCAGAAAGATCTTTCTGAATCTGGCCCTAAATGTTTTTTTTTCTTGTCTGAATTTCTCACTTCCTGTTCCTCCTCAGTAAGGTGTTCAGTAAGCTGTTCTAAATGACTTTCCACCGCTCGGATGATGATGGAAAGCTTACTGAGGAGAAACAGGAAGTGAGAAATTCAAACAATGCTCTAGCTTAAAGGAACCTATTTAGAAATTAAAAGACAACCCCTTTAAGACCTATGGTCTAAGAAACAATAACGTTTCTAGAAAGCTTCCCCTCTACAATCACTTGCTAATAGACTCCGAGCGACAGTTATTTAAATCCAATTTACCAAATGCTTCAGAATGATTCACTGTGTTTACAATTTCATTCATATGTATATCAAAGGTGTGGCCTTCAATCTGCATATAACATTAGTTAAAGAAACCTCACAAATAACAATAAGCTAACTAATTAAATAAAATTGATTCCTTTATCATGTTCCCTTACACCCGCTCTCAATCTTTTATTTTAAAGACAAGGTGTACTCAGTGACAACTATGGACTAATAAGATATGTATACCTCCTGCACTGCCTGCCAAGGTGAACAAATGGAGACCCCTGTGGCTTGTGTTTGCCCTCTGGCTGATGCTTGGACAGGGATGATAACAAGCTCCATAACAAACAGCGTTCCTTTGTAAGCTGCTTTTATTTCCCATTGCTGACTCTCTTTAATAATGCCCAAGTATGACCCATGGCTGCCATCTTGTTCACCACCAGCAACTGCCTTTGTACATTGTATCTCTTTCAACCGAAGGAAGATCATTTATGATTTCTGACTTTAGTTTAGGCTGGGTTCACACTACGGTTTTCCCGTCCGTCAGCCGCATACGATTTATATGAAAAACCGTATGCGGCTGAAACGGACGGGAACGTATGGAACCGCACATATGTGCGTTTTCCATTGACGTTAATGTTAAAGAAAAACGTATGCGTTTGCCATACTGTTTTAAAAACGGCCGCAAAACCGTGGTTGAACACGGTTTTGCGTACGTTTAAAAAACGTTTTGCCAGAAAATCGTACGCACCCGGATGCATCTGAGTGCATACGATTTGCAATGCATTGTCTATCTATACGTTTTCCCGTCCGGGCCCGTACGTTTTCAATACTGAAATCGTATGCGGCTGACGGACGGGAAAACCGTAGTGTGAACCCAGCCTTACACCCCATCAAAACCAATATAATGTATAGCTGCCAGCACCCCAATTATATCTCAAAAGGATATAACCAGGTAGAAATCATATAAATGTTGGTGCAGCGCTATAAAACACCTCCCCCTGATTATTACGAGACTAGTGCTGTGTTGTGCAAGAAATAATTAAAGTGCAAATGCCACAGTGTGCAAAATTGTGCAAGTGTACTACAATACCCCTCCCTCCAGGGCAGCCATCAGGAATTATGAGGCCCCTTAGGCCCCATACACACGATAGAATCCATCCGCTGAAAAATACCAGCGAATGGGTTTCAGCGGATAGATCCTATGGTGTGTACACTCCAGCGGATCTGTTTCCGCGGATATTTCTCCCCTGGGATGGATTCCAGCAGATCAAATATTTGCTGATATGCTAAACAAATCTATCTGCTGGAATCCATCCCAACGGATGGATCCGCTGGTCTGTATAGACTCACCGGATCCATCCGTCCGAAGGGATCCCCCGCATGCGTCGTAATGATTCGACGCATGAGTGGAATTCCTTATATGACAGCGTCACGCACGTCGCCGCGTCATAATCGCGGCGAGGGCGCGACACGTCATCGCCAGAGGATTTCCGCGCGGATTTCAATGCGATGGTGAGTACACTCCATCGTAGAGAAATCCGCTGAAATCCTCGAGAGGATTTATCCGCGGAAACGGTCCGCTGGACCGTATTCGCGGATAAATCCTCTCGTGTGTATGGGGCCTTACACAGCTTCAGGAGCAGAGAACCGGAGGGGGGTGCTGTCGCCTGAAATTGAGAAGAGGGGGGGGGCCTTTACAAAAAAAAGAAGAAATAAAGAAAAATATATATAAAAAAAGGGGGGTAGCCCTGGGGACCTCTGGGCCCTTTAATAAAAAATAAATAAATATATATGTATATATATATATATATACAAATTACAAAAAAGGGAGGTTGCCATCCGGGACCTCTGGGCCCTTTAATAATAATAAAAAGAAAAAAAAAGAAACCTCTGGGCCCTTTCAAATATTTTTTTGTATAAAAAAAAGGGGGGTTGTCATCTGGGGCCCTGGGGATCTCCGGGCCCCCCGTACCCCTATATAAAAAATAAATAAAAAAAAAGGGGGGGGGTGCCATCTGGGGCCCTGGGGACCTCCGGGCCCCTTACAGGTGTACTGCCTGTACCCCCCTGATGGCGGCCCTGCTCCTACAGCAAGTGCTATAAATATGTAAACATATTAATATGGTGCTACTTCAGCTAAATATAGTTATTCCAATCCAAAAACAAACAAAACACAAAATATTTGTATGATACTATAAGGCCCTACACACGACCGAACATGTCTGCTGAAACTGGTCCGTGGACCAGTTTCAGCAGACATGTTCGGTCGTGTGTACGAGGCCTCAGGGTACTTTCATACTGAGGCGCTTGGTGCGACGGCAGTAAAGCGCCGCTATTTTTGCGTTTCCCGCGATTTTCGAGATTTTAACCTCCGCTATCGGCTGGAAAAGGATTACACCCGCCCACAAAAATGCCGCTTTACGGGCGGTTTGGAGGCACTACCCCATTGATTTCAATGGGCAGGGACACTATAGGAGTGGTATTTTTACCGCTCATACCGCGCCTCAAAGATGCGGCTGGCAGGACTTTTTTTAGCGTCCCGCCAGCGCAACGATCCAGTGTGAAGGCCCTCAGGCTTTCACACTGGATAGAAAGGAGCGGCTCTTTCAGGGCGCATTGCAGGTGCAATTTTTAGTGCAATAGCGCCTGCAAAGTGCCTTAGGCCTCGTACAGATGAGCGGACCTGTCCAATGAAAACGGTCTGCGGACCGTTTTCATCGGACATGTCTGCTAGCAGATTTTGGTCTGATGGTTGTACACACCATCAAACCAAAATCCCCGCGGACAGAATACGCGGTGACGTGGCGGCGACGTGACGGCGACGATCGCGAACCCGGAAGTTCAATGCTTCCACGCATGCATCTAATCACTTCGATGTCATGCGCGGGTTCTCGGGCCAGCGGACATGTCCGATGAGTTGTACTGACCATCGGACATGTCCGGCGGACAGGCTTCCAGCGGACATGTTTCTTAGCATGCTAAGAAACATTTGTCCGCTGGAAACCTGTCCGGTAGGCCGGAAAATTGTCCAGTCGGCCCTACACACGACCGAACATGTCTGCTGAAACTGGTCCGACGGACCAGTTTCAGCGGACATGTTCGGTCGTGTGTACGAGGCCTAAGGCCCCATACTCACGAGCAAACATGTCTGCTGAAACTGGCCCGCAGGCCAGTTTCAGCAGACATGTTTGGTCGTGTGTGGGCGCGAGCGGGCCGAATTCCAGCAAACATTTGCCCGCCGGGCCTTTTCCCAGCAGACAAATATTCCTGGACTTGTTTTAAAACAGTCCGCTGGAATTCAGCCCGCTCGGACATGTACGGTCGTCAGTACAGACCTACCGTACATGTCCAGGCGCCCGCCGTCCCTCGCATGCGTCGAATGACTTCGACGCATGCGTGGAAGCATTTTAAAGGCGGGCCGCCCACGTCGCCGCGTCATTGTCGCGGCGACACCGCGTCATCGACGCGGCGACACCGCGGACACGCCCCGCGTATTGTTTACGCGCGGACTTCTGTACGATGGTGTGTACAACCATCGTACAGAAGCCCTCTGGCAGACATGTATGGTGGAAACGGTCCGACGGACCGCTTTCACCATACATGTTTGTCCGTGTGTACCCGGCCTTAGTGTGAAAGCAGCCTAATGTACCTCCCCTAATTTGATACAAAATATATATATAAGCATATACATAAATTCCAATAAAGTGATAACAAAGGTGATGGCTCCAGTGGCTAAAAGTGCTCTTCTAAAGTAAAGTGCTTCTCCTGTAATAAAGTGCAAAAATAAAGCCAGTGTCCGTGTTTCTGTGCTCCCCTTTGCACACCACACTCACCAACTCTCCATAACCCCATAATAATTAATCAGGTCTAATATAGCTCAAGAGATCTCTCCACGGGTCTTTTCTTATTACTGTGTACTGGTATCACTCTTCCTCCTCCCGACCATTAGTAGGGTGCAAACCAAATGGATACTCCAAGTAGTGTATTACCCCCTTTATTTTATTGATAAAAACACTCACAGCAAAGGATGCTTGTCAATACAAGCTAGAAATGCATAATAGTGTGTCCGGGACGCTCCTGCGCTGAAGCAAGCAAACCACAAGTTATGTAGGTGGCGCAAGATGGCTCCAACCAATGCTTTTAGTCACCAATGACAATGGCCGCCATGATGACGTCATTGATGGTGAAACACGTCCTCGGGTGGCTTCCTGAAGACACTATTAGCAAAACTAGTTGAGGCTCTACGTTTGCCGTCCCTTTTCGCTTCCACTGTGACATCACCTGACCTTCCAGGGTTTGAGAAGCACGCCGATCTCCAGGTGGTGGATTGTTTCTAGAGGCTGTTTAGGCTGGTTTCACACATATGCAGTTTTGGAGCTTTTTGCATTTTGCAGATTTGTACTACAGTCCATTTACCATGGTTTCCTATGGAACACGTTCTGTAGTTCAAATCTGCAAAAAGCACAAAAAATGCATAGGTGTGAATCCAGCCTCATGCCGCGTACACACGATTGGTTAAACCGGTGAGAATGGTCTGATGGACCGTTTTCATCGATCAAAACCGATCGTGTGTGGGCGCCATCGTTTAGTTAACCATCGGTTAAAAAAAAGGCAACTTGTTTTAAAATTAACCGATGGATTCCTAACCGATAGGACAAAAACGATCGTTAGTAGGCACAACCATCGGTTAAAAATCCACGCATGCTCAGAATCAAGTCGACGCATGCTTGGAAGCATTGAACTTTGTTTTTTTCAGCACGTCGTTGTGTTTTACGTCACCGCGTTCTGACACGATCAGTTCTTTAACCGATGGTGTGTGGGTGCGACGGACTATCAGTCAGCTTCATCGGTTAACCTATGAAAACGGTCCATCAGACCGTTCTCATCGGATGGACTGATCGTGTGTACGCGGCATTATAGTCTTACCAAGTCTGGGCACCTGTACAAGTGGGAATTTCTTTGTATGTTTTATATGGACAAATAAAAATACTACACTATAGTATCTTTCTGGTATGTCTGATAGTGTGGTTGTTCCTGGAGCGACGACAGAGGAAAGCTTGTGATCCCAGAGGAACCATTGAAGATTGGACCGATTGCCTTGGATGATATCTCTGTTGATTATACAGCGCTTGTTGACCTTTAGACCCCTTTCACTAAAAATAGCGCTGCTATACCGCCTGAAAAACTCCTGCACTGCCTACTCAATGTGAAAGCCTGAGCAGCATCTTTGGAGTGGTGAGAGGTACGGCGTGTATGCCGCTCCTTCCCATTTAAAACAATGGGAAACCGCGGCAATACCGCCCGCAATGCCCTTCTGCAAAGGCGCATTGCGGGCGGTATTAACCCTTTATCGGCCGCTAGCGGGGGTTAAAACTGCACCGCTAGCAGCCGAATCCTGCCCCAGTGTGAAAGGGGCCTAATTCATTTAGAGGTCACTTGATTAGCAGTGAGTGCGCACTTTTTACTGTGTTGGTGGTGATCGGTGTTGCATTATTTGAAGATCCACAGTCAGGACACAGAAGATTTGATCCGCATGGTGTGGAGATTATTATGCATGTTTATGATCATTATGTATAATTTGTTATTTTTGTTGTTTATTTGGTTGTGTTGGTGCCTTTCTCTTTATCTTGTTATTATCAAGGAGGAGTTCTAGTCTCCACTCATCATCTCCTGTGGTAATTGCTTCAGTGGAAACTTTTTCCGAGACGCAAAGGATATCACAAGTTTCCAAATGTATCAATTGTGCACAGTTAAGCCTTGTACACACGATTGGATATTCCGACAACAATTGTGTGATGGATGTGTTTTGTCACATAATCCGACCGTCTGTATGCTCCATCGGACAATTGTTGTCGGAATTTCCGACAACAAATGTTGGATGGTCATGCTCTAAAATTGTCCAACAACAAATGTGTTCCGTCGGATCATCCGATTGTGTGTACACAAATCTGTCGGACTAAAATCCAAAGTACAAACACGCATCCCCGAACCAATGCTAAACATCAGACAATAGTAGAAGTTGCCCAAACGGTGGCGCTAAAGAGCTGTAAAACAACATTGTTTTGTGTATGTTGGCTAAAAAAAGTTCTGCCGTCTGTATGCAGAACAAGTTCACGGCCAACACCCTTCAGACAAAAATCCACGGACTTGTCCGATGGAAATCCGATTGTGTGTATGAGGCTTTAGTTCTGTTGCCTACAGAAGAGCGATGTTGAGTCTTTGACAGGTGGTGAGGTGGCATTATATTACCTTTTCACAGCCCGTTTACAGATTAAACCCCTCACCAGCTCACCCAAACTGCATACACATGGTTGAAGGGCACCCCTATTCAGTAATGCCTTGTACCACCGATCGGAATTTCCGATGGAAAAAGTCAGACGGAATTTTTTCATCGGATATTCCAACCGTGTGTGGGCCCCATCTGACTTTTTTCCATCTGAGTTTTGAAATAGAACATGTTTTATTTTTTTACGATCGGAAATTCCAATCGTCTGTGTGGAACTCAGACGGAGAAAAAAACACACATGTTCAGAATCAAGTTGACGCATGCTCGGAAGCATTGAACTTAATTTTTCTCGGCTCGTCACAGTGTTTTACGTCACCGCGTTTTGGACGGTCAGAATTTGGTCTGACAGTGTGTATGCAAGACAGCTTGAATGGAATTCCGACGGAAAATTCAATCAGATTTTATCCCTTCGGAAATTCCGATCGTGTGTACAGGGCATTACATTAACTGTGTTCGATGAGTGCTACTGACTGCCAAACTCAACACACAACAGTGGGGATAGTTTTTGCTGGGCTGACCCTCTCCACTGCCTTTGCAGATTAAGGAGGAGCCGTTGTGAAGTGGTATAAACTTATGCCGCGTACACACGATCATTTTTCAGCATGAAAGAAAACGTTGTTTTTCAGCATGTCTAAATAACAACGTTTTCCCAACTTCATCATTAAAACGACGTTGCCCACACAACATAGTTTTTAAAAAATGATCTAGCAAAGCGCGGTGACGTACAACACATACGACGGCACTTTAAAGGGGAAATTCCATTCGCCTTTGGGCTGCTTTAGCTGATTCCGTGTTAGTAAAAGACGATTTGCGCTTTTTTGTCTGTTACAGCGTGATGAATGTGATTACTCCATTATGAACGGTAGTTTTACCAGAACGAGCGCTCCCGTCTCATAACTCGCTTCTGAGCATGCACGGGTTTATTTCGTCGTTTTAGCCCACACACGATCATTTTAAATGATGTTTTTGAAAAACAATGTTTTCTTCATGCTGAAAAATGATCGTGTGTACGCGGCATATGTTCATCCATTACATTTTACCGACCCCCCTCCCCCCCCACACACCTTCCGACCACTAGCGTAGATGAGGTCTTGGGGAACAGAGAAGGAATAAAGCTAAGATATATTGCTTATGTACCGTTTTTTTGGGGGCATAGCGCGCTCCCGCGTATAGCGCGCACCCCTAAAGTTGCCTGAATTCCTGTTTTGGTGTCTTGCGCAGCGTTCATCAGCGGCCTCATTGGGTCCGGCGTCTGTCTGCGGCTTTGGGTGTCCTGTTGTCGTTTCCCACGCCGAGTTTGAATACTGCGCCGACATATACAGAGCGCAGTACACTCGTGCAGACTGCCCGACTATACACGGGTGTACTGCGCTCGGTATATGTCGGCGCAGTATTCAAACTCGGCGCGGGTATCGGCGTATATCGCGCACCCATGATTTTGCCCTTTCAGGGCAAATAAGTGCGCGGTATACGCCGATAAATAGGGTAGTTTAATTATTAGGATATATTTAACACAGTGAATGTAACATTCACCAAACATTTACTTCAAACATTTAAAACATATTTAGTCCTGGTTCCCCCCATGCATTTTTCAGTTTTGCAGAAACACAATACAGTCCATTTAACATGGTTTCCTATGGGTCACGTTCACATCTGTGCATTTTATGGAAAGGGCCAGGGACTTTTTTCTGGTTTTTGGTTCCACAGACTTCAATGGATCAAAAACAAATATTGAAAAATGCAAAATTCACCTGGAATATGAAAACTGCAACCTACATAGGTGTGAACTAGGCCTCACTAAGAAGATACACCTGCACTGAATAGTTGATGAATGTTGCAGTCACTACTTTATATCATTTTATCCCTAAGGCCGGCCATACATGGTTCCAATCGCTGGGCAGGCTGAATGTACCAAGTTGATCAATCAATCAACTTGGGTACAACCAGTCTGCTAGATTTGCTTTCCATTATCTCAAGTGGCTCCTATAACCATTTGCGATGATCATTGTCTTCTCCCGGGGGAGGGGGGGGCAGCTTCCCCCTCCAGCTCCCACCCCCCACCAGGATTAGACAATGGCCCGGTAGGAGGTATTCCCTTGTCAGCACTATCTGTGTTGATAGGGAAAACGTGATAAATTTTTTTTTCCTGCAAGCCATGGCTCCAGGAAAGAAATTCGTACCTTCTATGACCAGCCTTATTGTTTAGTTTTAAAACCTTCTCTTTATTCCAAGGTGGGTGTTTGCAAGTCTTAATGGAGAACAATTAACTCTTGATTGTGGCACAGTCAATGGGGCATTGTTCATGGAAACAGCTGGCTGTATCATCCGAGCCTGACTTATGCCAGACATACATGGGTCACAATTTGTCCAGTTCAGCAGCAATCAGACAAATTTCGATCCATGTCCCATACATGGATCGAAATTTGTCTGATAGCTGCTGAACCGGACAAATTGTGACCCATGTATGTGGATCGAAATTTGTCTGATAGCTGCTGAACCGGACAAATTGTGACCCATGTATGTGGATCGAAATTTGTCTGATACCTGCTGAACCGGACAAATTGTGACCCATGTATGTGGATCAAAATTTGTCTGATAGCTGCTGAACCGGACAAATTGTGACCCATGTATGTGGATCGAAATTTGTCTGTAGCTGGCCATAGATGGATAGAATTTTTGAAGGAACATTCTTAGGAAAAGAATGTTCTAAAAAAGTTTGTTTGTTTTTCCAATCATTAGTGGGATCAATTCAATGTTAATTTTCAATCACAGTGAAAGAAAATTCGAAGGAGCAGCAAAGGATAATTTTTCTCGAACATATTTCTAACACTGTATGTGGTTTTGTTAGTCAGAGTCTATTTGTTCCAAAATGAAGTGTTAAAGGGACACTAAAGGTCCCCTTTAAAAATAAAATAACAAACATGTTAGACCGTGTACAGACGAGCGGACCTGTCCGATGAAAACGGTCCGCGGATCGTTTTCATCAGACATGTCCGCTCGGAGATTTTGGTCTGATGGTTGTACACACCATCAAACCAAAATCCCAGCGGACAGAGAACGCGGTGACGTATACGACACCGACGTTCTCTGACGTGGAAGTTCAATGCTTCCACGCATGCGTCAAATCAATTTGACGCATGCGCGGGATTTCGGGCTGCTAGTTATATGTCATAACCAGCGGACATGTCCGATGAGTCATACTGACCATCGGACATGTCCGACGGACATGGTTCCAGCAGACAAGTTTCTTAGCATGCTAAGAAACTTTTGTCCGCTGGATACCTGTCCGCTCGGCCAGGAATCCGGTCCGGTGTACGAGGCCTCATACTTACCTCCACTGTGCAGCTCGTTTTGGCCCTGATCCTGGTCTTCTGGGGTCCCTCAGCGGCTGTCTCGGCTCCTCCCCACAAGACCTAACCCCCTTCATGGGAGCTGTCTCCCATGGGGGTTAGTTCTTGCGGGCGCGCTCCCATGATACAGCCGGCAGCTATAGCCGACGACTGTATCACTTGGCCCCGCCCCCAACGCGCCGCATCATTGGATGTGATTGACAGCAGCGCAAGCCAATGGCTGTGCTGCTATCAATCCATACAATCTAGCCAATCAATGGGCAGATTGAATAGAGAAGAGGACGTCTGGGGGGAGCGCAGCAGGTGAATGGGCTCAAGTAAGTAAAACGGGGGGGGAGCGCCTTTGATGACGTCACATGTCCGACACTGGACCGGCGTTCTGTCGATCAGAGGTGCCGGACCAAGAGGTGGAGCTATGTGACATGATCCCCGGGAACACTGGAAGTTCTAATGAAAGCTATTACAGCGGGCAATTCCGCTCTCTGCTGATACGGACAGCTCGCCCCTTCCTCTCCTCTCTCTTCCCCTGGCTGGGAGACCATGCCAGCGATGCTCTTATCCTCACCGGGCCCCCCTGATCCTCACTCAACTGCGGGCCCCATAGCGCCCGCGTGGGTCGCTATAGCGGTAGTTCCGCCACTGATGCACACCATGCTCTGTACTGATTTGACGTCTTTTACAGTTGTCCTTATGAGGAGTGTCCAAGGATGGCCTGGGGTCTTGGATCTCATCAAAGCCCCATAGGACAGATGCTAGAGTTACCTTTATCATACCCTGCACACTTCAGTATCAGATACAAACACTACTATTATATGTTTTGTTATCATCCTGACTGTCAGACAGTACAGGGCTCTAAAGGAGCGGCCGTTCCTTTAGTGTGCATGTCACAGCGGTGATGTCACAGCGGTGATGTCACTGGCTGCATGTGCAGTAAATATCTCTTAAATGGTGCTTGTTTAGGAGAAATGTACACTACCTATAGGTAAGCCTTGTTATAGGCTTCCCTCTAGGTAAAAGCAAAAGATTACTACTTCCACTTTAGGGTGGTAATTAAACTCACTTAGTGTCTTATCTGCATTAAATTAGCCTCAGAACCTGTGTAATTAATGTGTTCAAATTTAAAGGGATGAGGTGGCAACCCTCCTGTGTGCACAAGGCCTAAAGATACCAGAACATCCTGTCCCAAGGGCACAATAGGAGTTCGGAGGAAGTCTCTCCAAGTAAGAAAAAAAAATCTCTTCCTAACCACTTGAGCACCGCCTAAAATACATATTTGATAGAGCCTTCTAGTGGTCTCCTGGGATGATGCCTGCAGATACAAGCATCATCCCAGAATTTTTATTTTATTGTTTTAAGCGGCAATCAGCTTTTTTGTAAAAGCCATCTGAGCGGCTAATTAGTCGCTGAATTGCTTTTACAGGTGCTGGAGCCTCTCTGGAATCTCCATCCTACTGGAGAACCCAGAACTGAAGCCGCCATTTCCACCAACTTACCACAAAGCCCATGGAGGACCGAAAAGGTCTCTGATGAGCTCTATGGTATAGGAAACTGTCGTCACTTCCGGTTTACCCATGTTACCCTGCGCCATTTTCAAAAATCAAAAGCATGGACACACCGATCTTGGTGTGATCAAATGCTTTTAAGGGCAGAGGAAGGTTCTAGGGTCTTCTAGACGCTAGATCACTCCATAAAGAGTACCTGTGACTGCCTATTGTAGTCACAAGGGAAGTTTACATTCCTTGTGACAGCATCAAAAGTGATAAAAAAAAATGTAAAGAAACAGTGTAAAAAAAAACAAAATGTATATGCCCCACCCCCCCACCCCTGCTCGCAAATGCATGTGTTGGTCCCGCACAAATGCGCAAACAATAACTGCACAACACATGTGAGGTATTGCTGCGAATGTTAGAGCGAGAGCAATAATATTAACATCAGACCTCCAGTGTAACTCTAAACTGGTAACCTGTAAAGGCTATAGCAATATGACCGTGGCAAGGTGGTTTAGTTATCCTGATCGGACGTCATATGACGTGATCAGAATAACAAGCCGACCCGCACCCCAAGCATGATCATCACGTGAACCATCATGATCGACGGCTCTCCCTGTCAGAGGGGGGTCTGTGCTGATAATCAGCACATTGATTATCAGTGCAGCCCCCACTGGATGTGCCCAGCAGCTGCCAGCCTGTGCCCCAGAAATAACGCCTGCCAGTGCCCATAGAAGTGGCAATCAGTGCCCACCACAGTGCCAATCAATGCCCCATCAGTAATGCCTGTCAGTGCCCTTCAGATGCCACTCAACGCCTGTCAGCTCCTGATCAGTGCTGCCTATCCATTGCCACCTATCTGTGCCCATCAATGCCGCCTATCAGTGCCGTCAGTGCCCCCCTATCAGTTCCCATTTTTTTTTGTTATTGTCTGTCTTTTTTTGTTTTTAGCGCAAACATTTTAAAACCACAGAGGTGATCAAATACCATCAAAGGGAAGCTCTATTAGTGGGAAGAAAATTATAAAAATGTAGTTTGGGTACAGTGTTGCATGACCGCGCAATTGTCATTCAAGTGCAACAGCGCTGAAAGCTGAAAATTGTAATGGGCGGGAAGGGGGCAAAGTGCCCAGTATTGAAGTGGTTAAACACTGTAGCTTGTCGCCATTCCACAAGCGTGTGCAATTTTATAGCGTGACATGTTAGGTGTCTATTTACTCGGTGTAACATCATATTTTATATTTTTTACCAAAAAATTAAGCACTGGTTCATTAACCACTTCCCGCCCGGCCTATAGCCGATTTACGTCCGGGAAGTGGTTTTGAAATCCTGACAGGACGTTCCTGGACATCCTGCAGGAGTTCATGCCGCGCGTGCCCGTAGGGGCACGCAGCGCGGCGATCGGTGATGCGGGGTGTCAGTCTGACACCCTGCATCTCCGATCTCGGTAAAGAGCCTCCGGCGGAGACTCTTTACCACGTGATCAGTTGTGTCCAACCACGGCTGATCAAGATGTAAACAGGAAGAGCCGTCGATGGCTCTTCCTCACTCGCGTCTGACACTCCTGACATGGGGGGTTCGCGCTGATTGTTTATCAGCGCAGCCCCCCCTCGGATCGCCACACTGGACCACCAGGGATGCCCACCCTGGACCACCAGGGTGGGCAAAACAAACAAAAAAAAGCCTGCAAAAAAAAACAAAAAAAAAAGGCTGAAAAAAAAAAATAAGCATAAAAAAAAAAAATGCCAATCAGTGCCCTGACTGGCAACCTGGGAAAATCAGTGCTGCCCCACAGTGTCCATCAGTGCCACCCCACAGTGTCCATCAGTGCCACCCCACAGTGCCCATCCATGCCCAGTGCCCACCTATCAGTGCCCATCTGTGCCACCCATAAGTATCCATCAGTGCCACCCATAAGTGCCGCCTATGTGTGCCCATCTGTGCCGCCTATGTGTGCCCATCAGTGCTGCCTATGTGTGCCCATCAGTTCCGCCTATGTGTGCCCATCAGTGCCGCATACCAGCGCCGCCAATCAGTGCCACCTCATCTGTGCGCGTCAGTACTACCTCATCGATGTCCATCAGTGTCATCTTATCGGTGCCCATCAGTGCCGCCATATCAGTGCCCGTAATTGAAAGAGAAAAACTTATTTACAAAAAAATTTAAATAAAAAAATAAAAACGTATTTTTTTTTCAAAATTTTCAGTCTTTTTTTAGTTGTTGCGCAAAAAAAAAAACCGCAGAGGTGATCAAATACCACCAAAAGAAAGCTCCATTTGTGGGGAAAAAAGGACGCCAATTTTGTTTGGGTACAGTGTAGCATGACCGCGCAATTGCCATTCAAAGTGCGACAGTGCTGAAAGCTGAAAATTGGCTTGGGCGGGAAGGTGCCTAAGTGCCCGGTATGGAAGTGGTTAAAGTGTATTTTTCCCCAAAAAAATTGCATTGGAAAGTTTGTTGCGAAAATACTGTGTGACATAAAAAATTTAAAATACGGTCTTTTTATTCTCTAGGGCCTCTGCTAAAATATATATAGATTTGACTTGTCCTAATGTTTGGGGGTTCTAGTCATTTTCTAGCAGGATACACTGATCAGCACTGCAGCTGATTGACCATAACCTTCTGATGTGTACAATGCACCGTGATGATATGGAGTTTAAGGCTGGGTTCACACTATTGTGAATTGGATACGGGTTCACCACATCCAATTTGCCTATCAGAAGATTGTGACCGTATTTCTATGGAGCCCGTTTACATAAGTCCGGCGCGGCTGCGGTGCGAATTGCACAGGAGTCCTGTGAGTCTTTTGGTCTGTTTCAGGTCAGAATTCAGTATACAATTTGGGCTAAAATCGGACCTGATCCAGTGAACAGAGACGCGCCGGACTCCTGCTGTGAGCCGCTCCATGTTGCGGTGTGAACCCAGCCTAAGGAATTAAAACAGGGCGACAAGACCTCCTCAGCACCGGTCAAATGCTCTCTGAAGCCTCGTACACACGATCAGTCCATCCAATGAGAACCGTCTGAAGGACTGTTGTCATCGGTTAACTGATGAAGCTGACTGATGGTCCGTCGCGCCTACACACCATAGGTTATATAACCGATCGTGTCAGAACGCGGTGACGTAAAACACAACGACGTGCTGAAAAAAATTAAGTTCAATGCTTCCAAGCATGCGTCGATTTGATTCTGAGCATGCGTGGAGTTTTAACTGATGGTCGTGCCTACTAACGATCGGTTTTGACCTATCGGTTAGGAATCCATCAGTTACATTTAAAGCAAGTTGGCTTTTTTTTAACCGATGGTTAAATAACCTATGGGGCCCACACACGATCGGTTTTGACCGATGAAAACGGTCCGTCAGACCCTTGTCCTCTGGTTAACCTATCGTGTG
This sequence comes from Rana temporaria, assembly GCF_905171775.1. Taxonomy (NCBI): domain Eukaryota; kingdom Metazoa; phylum Chordata; class Amphibia; order Anura; family Ranidae; genus Rana; species Rana temporaria. Next base: position 240,376,502 of record NC_053491.1, read on the forward strand.
TACGCGGCCTGAAGTACGAGCCACTGTGGGTGCATTTGACTGTTTATATTGTTTTTATGAACTTTATTGAGCATGTACAAATGCACACAGTGTGATACACTGACCTGAGGCACCATGCCACTAGGGTTGCCACCTTTCCGGGATTCACCCGGGCAGTTCGAGTTTTCAGTCCACCTGAAACCCGGACACAATATTCAGACAGGAATGTGGCTCAGAACAGGGCCCTGTAGGAGGGTGAGGGGGCACTATGCATGCCACATTACTATTCTCTTTGGAGAGCCATAAGGTGCCCCAGGTCTGTTACAATCCTATTGTGAATGCTAAATGTTTTTTTTTTTGCTTTGGGCCGTTAAAGTGTTGGAATAAAAAGTGGCAACCCTAATGCCACACGCTGTGGAATAATGCAGCATGTCTTCCACAGGGCTCGTGTTGTAGTGTGAACAGGGCATATAGGAAGTAATGGGCATTGCTCTGTGCATAGGAGCCCTCCGCATTATACACAATGTAGCTGGAAATCAGTTCTATGAAGTTTATAATTGAAGTGTACGCCACACACGTTTCCTCCAGCGGCAGGGTGAGGGTTACACCCACCAGCTGCTGAAACACTGCTGCCCTGGGAGTGGGCGTGGCTTCACATCCCACTCCTCCCATACTATTGATAGATTGCCAGCGGGGCTCGTGCCGCCCACGAGTCACAGCAGCGTGTAGCGAATGGGACACCGGGAGTTGTAGTCTGACACGCCTCCTTGCGCTCATTGGCTGTCGGGAGCCCTGCCCCAGGGGGGCTAAACTGGGGTTAAGTACGCAAGCGCGGCATAGCAGCTTACACACAACTTTCACACTCAAAGCGGAGGAATAACAATGAATATGGCTGGACTCAGAAACGCTATGGAGCAGCTCCGGGTGTTGGTGGCACAGGTCACCCGACAGGGCAGGTAAGGAGGCCGACAATGGAATGTAGTGGGTGGCTGAGTGTTCTCATTTATATATGTATTCTAGGTGTACTGGGAATATAGGGAACGTGTAGTATGATGTGTGTGGAAGCCTGTCCCCATCCCCCACAGTTACTATGACAACGTAGCAGTGCCAGGTGACTACCCAGCAACCCCGATGTGGTGTGTGAGGCCTTCTAATTACAGGGGGTTAGTGCTGCTGATTTCCAGGGAAAGTCCTAGAGATGGATGGACACCAATGTCCTCTAATACTCCCTGTGTACAGTATAGGACTAACATCAGGGATATAGGAGAAATCCTGTATCATTGTCACTGACTGTTTATATGATTCCTTCCAATGGTAAGCCCCACACACTATATTACATTTTCTGCAGATTTACCAAAACCAAGGGCCTGCCTGATGGCATACACAGTGAAACTCTTAAAGCGGTTGTAAAAGGTTTTTTTATTTTCTAAATAGGTTCCTTTAAGCTCGTGCATTGTTGGTTCACTTACCTTTTCCTTCAATTTCCCTTCTAAATGTTTTTTTTCTTTGTCTGAATTCCTGCCCCCCCTCAGTAAGCTCGCCCCTATCATGCGAGCCGTTCCGGCTGGGGGTTAGTCAGCGTGCTTGCCCCCTTCCTTGGGACTACATCCCTGCGGGGAGACACTGAACAAAGATGTAGTTCCAAGGGAGGGGGCAAGTACGTGGACTAACCCCCAGCCGGAACGGCTCGGATGATGGGGGCAAGCTTACTGAGGAGGGACAGGAAGTGAGAAATTCAGACAAAACATTTGGAAGGAAAAGGTAAGTGAGCCAAAAATGCACTAGCTTAAAGGAATCTATTTAAAAAAAAAATAAAAGATGAACCCCTTTAAGGTTTGACCTCATATTACATGGTTTTGTTAAGTCTGAAGACAGAAATCTGCAGAAAATCTAATCGTGTGTATGGGGCTTGACTCCAGTTTAGACTAGCTCTATGTAATACATCCTGGTAATTATGATGGAAGTGTGTAGGCTGCCATTGTGAGAATGCTGGTTGTTGGGGATCATTCAGATGGGGGGGGGGGTGAGGACACCTATGATGTAAATGTGGACACTCTGATCAATGGACACCTACATACCAGATCACCCGCTTTGTAACAAACCTGAAGTGCTGTTTGTAGACACAACCTTACCGGGTGGCATCATCTGGTTTATATATATGTGTGTATGTATATATGTGTGTGTGTGTGTAATATATATATATATATATATATATATATATATATATATATATATATATATATATATTTTTTTTTTATTTACCTATAACAACCCCTTTAAGCTAGTGCATTGTTGCCTCACTTGAGAGATATATATATATATATATATATATATATATATATATATATATTATAAAAAAAAAAAAAAAAAATCCCTTTGTCAGAATTTCTCACTCCCTCTTTCTCCTCAGTAAGCTTGCCCCCATCATCCGAGCCGTTCTGGCTGGGGGTTGGTTAGCGTGCTCGCCCCCTCCCTTGGGACTACATAGCTTGTCCTCTTGTGAACAGTGTCTCCCAGCAGGGGTGTAGTCCCAAGGGAGGGGGTAAGCAAGCTAACTAACCCCCCAGCCAGAACGGCTCGGATGATGGTGTGAAGTTTACTGAGGAGGGACAGGAAGTGGGAAATTCAGACAAAAGGGTGGGGGGGGGGGCATTTAGAAGGGAAAAGGCAAGTAAACCAACAATGCACTAGCTCAGGGATATGCAATTAGCAGACCTCCAGCTGTTGCAGAACTACAAGTCCCATGAGGCATAGCAAGACTCTGACAGCCACAAGCATTACACCCAGAGGCATGATGGGACTTGTAGTTTTGCAACAGATGGAGGTCTGCTAATTTCATATCCCTGGACTAGCTTTACAACCCCCTTTAAGCCCCATACTTGCTATTAGATTTTGTACACATTTTTGTCTTCAGATTTACCAAACCATGTAGTGCACGGGCCTGCCTGATTGCATACAAGTTGAAACTCTTATGGTTTGACCTCATATTAGATGGTTTTGGTAAATCTGAAGTCAAAGTTCAGCAAAAAATCGAATCGTGTGTATGGAGCGCTACTATTTGTGTGGTCGGATTGAAGGGCTATACTATATGGTGGGGGAGGGGGGGTTTCTCTCAAGCTGTTGAGTGATTGATTTAGCACTTCTCTTTGCAGCCAGTTGTCATTGTTGTAGCCATGGCAACCACACACATCCCTGCTATTGGTAGGTGTGGGGGAGTAATTGGTTGCACAGCTGTACATTCACTACTAAACAGGCATTTGCATTGATTTAAAATGCAAATTAACAGTTGCAAACTAAGGGGGTTGTGTTTTCATATGATAAATAGCTGTTACAATAGAACTGTTTATCACTTGTAAATGAAGAGAGTTGTTGGGAATAGGAGTGTACACACCCAAGTCTGCGTCTCCAACACTGTTCTGTTGGGGGGGGGGGGGAATATCGCCTATGTGTGCGCACTCGCTGTCTACTACTCCTTTGTTTTTCCTGCAGAGAGATTGGTGGTTTGTTGTGACCATTTATCTATCATGTAATTGTTTACATAACACTTAACATTTTAGGAATGAGCAAATCATTACAAACTTCCTGACCTAGGAAGCCCACTTGCTTTAGAAGCTTTATCACCTCTTTCTGAACTCTTGAAGATATGAAACCTAGTCTTGTATCGGCCTTAGTTAGATAATACCAATAGGATTGGTATGCTTTTTGTTTTTAAACTTTATTACTCGGTGGAGTCTAGTTTACTGCATTACAAATATACCAGTGTTTCTCCACTCCAGTCCTCAAGGCGCCCCAACAGGTCATGTTTTCAGGATTTCCCTCAGATGAAACAGCTGTGGTAATTACTAAGGCAGTGAAACTGATCTAATCACATCCTGAGACCATGACATGTTGGGGTGCCTTGAGAAACGCTGCTATATGCAAACACCTGTCAGTTAACCTGGTTAATTCAAACTGACCACCAGATACAGCTGGTAAACTTGGCATGCCTGTACTGGGTCAGAGACTAGAAAACATTAAAGTTATTAGATACACATCACAGCTAGGTTGGTTCTATAATTAGAAAAGATAGTTTATCAGTGGCAGCCTACATATTCTTACAGTACAGCTTTCCTGAAAGCAGGCGCTGTTTTCTTAGAGGCTTTTAAGGCCTGGTTCACACGTACGTGTGTGTGTGTGTGTGTGTGTGTGTGTGTGTGTGTGTGTGTGTGTGTGTGTGTGTGTGTGTGTGTGTGTGTGTGTGTGTGTGTGTTATTAAAAAAAGTTTGCAGTCTATGGAACCAGAAAAAAAAATTCTTACAGGAAAAGAGAACCGAGGAATGAGCGCCTCAGTCTCCTGCTGCTGCTCCTTCATTCTTCAGTGACAGAAGGGCAAGAAGGTGACCAAGCTGTATTCAACTGCAATAGGAAAATGTCAGGCTCCAAATTTAAGACACACACTCAAAATGGCCAGGCATGCAGGATTATGGAGGAGGGTGGAGTTGCATTTTTCTGAAACTCTGCCCTGATGTGGTCATAGCATGAGGGTAGCTGGGTGACACCATGAGTTGCATAGTGTTGCTGGTAAATATGTGACAGTTTCCAATGCTGATGTCTGGACAACCAGAGCACAGACAGATGTCAGACATTGTGCTATGTATTTATCAAGGTGCGTGTGTTGTCACTGTAAAGGAGAAGTATGGCCAAAGCTACTTTGATCCTACTTCTCTTTTGTGACCCATTTTCAGCCAACTACTGGCTTTGGATTGATCCTGACTTTACAGTCTGAATCCTCTCAATTGCCTGGGTCAGCAGCTGCTGGGAGACTGAGCCAGCTGCTCCCACCCCCTAAAAATCCAGCCAATCCAGTGAGCTCTGAAGGGGCAGCAAGTCAATAACTGTCACACGGCTCTCTGCTCAGGGGTTGTAAAGGGGGGAAAAAAATGTTTCCCTAAATAGCTTCCTTTACCTTGGTGCAGTCCTCCTTCACTTACCTCATCCTTCCATTTTTGCTTTTAAATGTCCTTATTTCTTCTGAGAAATCCTCACTTCCTGTTCTTCTGTCTGTAACTCCACACAGTAATGCCAGGCTTTCTCCCTGGTGTGGAGAAAGGAGCTGTGTGTTAGTGGGCGTCCTGACACTCCTGCTCACCCCTCCCCCCCCCCCCCTCAAGAGGCTTTCTCCACACCAGGGAGAAAGCCTTGCATTACTGTGTGGAGTTACAGACAGAAGAACAGGAAGTGAGGATTTCTCAGAAGAAATAAGGACATTTAAAAAGAAAATTGGAAAAATTAGGTAAGTGAAGGAGTACTGCACCAAGGTAAAGGAAGCTATTTGGGGAAACATTATTTTTTCCCTTTTACAACCCCTTTAATTTCATTCTAATGACTGCAGTGCCAATCTATAGCCAGCTGGCTGAACAGAAGAAGCTCTGTGTGTATACCCTGCTTGAAATGAACTTACTGGACATCCCATTCCAAGACTATGGGCATGGCATTGCTTCCTGTACATGAATGTCAGACTAGGCTGGCTCATCTTCACTGAAGTGTCTTAGGTGGATCAAAATTCTGCTAGTTCAGCAGGGATTGGTCGAATTTTAATTTCTCTGGCTGTTCCTGTTCATGAGAATTTGATCTAACAAAGGACGACTTCTCTTGAACAATCTTGTGGGGAAAAACGTAGCTTTAATCAGTGATGCATTACTTCTCAGTGTATTCTTACTTGGGGGAGGCCCATTGTCTCAATTCAATGACACGGGGGGTCATTTTTTTCCCACCCACTTTGAATGTGTGAATTGGCAAGATGGCATGCATCACTAACAGTGTGCAATGTTTCAGCCAGCCTGGGAGCAACTTGAGTTTGCTGGAGTTTGTAATTTAGGTGTAATTGTACAAAGATTAGTAGCCCAGATGAAAAGAAACTCATTTGGTGTCCTCTGTCTACAAGAAGATTCCATGTACTGACATACGTGATCATTGCAGGATCTTCCTTGCTACGACCTTTTCAGGTCAAAGGCCTGACATGTAATAGTTCCTGATTCCATTTGTAACAAGCTCTCAATGTAGCTCCTTCTAACCAGGAATTTAAATGGCCACCCACACATCAGGTTGTTGTGCGTCGTCATCCTCCTTGTGTGTATTACAAGGTGGAGGAAAACCAAGGAAAATATACATTCATTGTAAACGTAATTCTTTTTATACCTAGTGTCGCTCAGTCTTTTGTCTCAGAAAAGCCACGAAATCATCTATTTGGTCATAGACTTTAATATACATTTTATGATCCAATCTTCCAATTATTCTAGAACCGTTGCCTCTCATTCAGATCTTATGTGATGTGGGTAACTTAATATAAATCTCTCAGTATTTCGAAAAGTGGCCCAGAAGTTCACAAAATGAATTCTTATTTACAGGAGTTGGTTAGCGCCAAAAGTTTACAAAGCAATGTAATGATAAATTGGTACAAGAAAAATATACAGAGGTTATACTGCAGGTAGAACAAATTCTTGTTTGACCTTTTTATTAAATTAGAAAGCAATTGCTGACAAGGTGATAAAGCATCTGTATTCTTACATTTTGGCAGATTTTTCTTTTACAAAGATTTATTAGCATGTTGGCTAAATGATCAGGATAACCTATAGATCAGGGATCCTCAAACTACGGCCCTCCAGCTGTTGTAGAACTACACATCCCATGAGGCATTGTAACAGACTGACATTCAGACATGACTAGGCATGATGGGAATTGTAGTTCCTGAACAACTGGAGGGCCGTAGTTTGAAGACCCATGCTATAGATGGTTACGTAATGCAATAAACAGAGGACAACCAGTTTTGGCCTATTTATTTATTTTCTTTTCATGAATTTCCTGAACCCTTTGTCAAATTCCACAAGGCAGTTGTGCGTTCAATCAAAAATTTGGGATGGAGAAATTTGGCAACTGGAAATGTTATAAAGGATACCTTCTCACAAAGTGACCAGTGTGTATTCTCATAGGTGTTGCCAATATCTTTCTGGTACAGAGTGGGTAGAGTGCCCACAGGTTTGCAGCAGAAATGCCTGTGCAGTAATAATGTCGGATGGCTGAGTAGAATAAGCTATACTGGGGACATGCATTAACATTCCTACAAAACTCAGTTATTTGCTTGAAAGGCAGACTTCAGCAGGCTATACAGCAAGCTGAATAAAAGAAACTGAACCGATTTATTTATCCCCCCCCCCCCCCCGGTTACAAATTCGATGTGCGAATCCTCCCCGCTATGTCGTTGTATTCTGAGAGTGGGACTCCCCTGTATTCGCAGTACACTGATCAGCACTGCAGCCATTGGCCGTAAGCGCTGATCGAATGAAAACTTTCCAGCAGGACTGTTCACGAGAAGTTGATCCATTGACTGACTTCTCAGGAACAGCTGGAGGTGGATTGAAATTTGGGTGGCTCCTTGCTAACCCACTGACTCTTGATCCAGGTTTAGGCTGCTTGATGTCCCTGACTTTGATTTTTATTAAAATTACAGACCAGTAAACGTGATTGTTGCTATAATATATTTTTTCCCTCATTTCAGGGGTTCTGTAAGCGCACTCAGTGCAGCTCCTCAGCAGAGAAGTGTTGGGGACAAGACCACTTTGGGTGGTGGTAGCAGTGGGGGTGGTGGTGGTGGCAGCGGCGGCACCACCGTGGAGGATCAAACCTTTGCTATGAGGACTCTGGAGAAGAAAGCAATGAAGCTGGAGGCGGAAGTGCAAAATCTAACAGTAAGTTCCACACTAGTCGTTTTTTCAAGTGTAGCGATGTTGCTGATAACTATATGCTGGTTGTTTGCACAATGACCAACTTCACCTAAATTTATTGTGGCACAAAAGGGCAGTACTGAATTGCTGAGGATATCAGCTTTTTAGAATTGGAACCTTTTTTTTTTTTTCTGTAACTTGGATGATTTCTGTCACAAATAAGTTAAAAGAAATTCTAAAGTTTCCTTCCTGATTTGCTGTAGAGGCAGGGTTTTGCTAAATGAAGGGGAACCTGCTGTGTTTTATGCTTGAGGGCCAGTTCACACCAGCGTATGTGTGTTGCCCCACAAAAGGATCGGGTTGCTCAGTTAAAACCATTGTACTGAGCAGGTAAGTTACATGCCCAACAAAGCAAGCAGCTTTCTATGTGGGCACTCATGCGGGCTCACTCCTGAGTCACCTCTGTGTGGCCATGGGCATAGTGGGGTACTGGATCTAGGGTTTATCTGCCATAAAGGGACCTACTTAATAAATTTGCTGTTCAGCTCTATGGGCGTACCATGTACATCCAAAGAGTGAACCTTTGATCACAGGCTAATGGCTGCTACAGCAGCCATCAGCGTTTTGTAGACCCGGTGACTGGTTTCAAAGGGAAGGTGATGCCCCTGCTCTATAGCTGCCCACAGCTGTCACACAGCTGGCCTGCCCTCCTCTGTGGTGCCCGGGCTGTCTCGTGCTTACTGACACCAAGGAACACCTCTGCTGGCACAGGGAGAGACTGCAGTGACGGAGGCAAATCCATGAAACCGGAAGTGATGTCCCTTCAAGGCTTCATATACACAATTTCCTGGCCAGTACAGCCAGGAGACGCATCTAACCAAGCCGAACTGTGCTTTGGTTAGATGGTGGGAAGGGCAGGGGAGACAATGCCTCAAACAAAGAATACCCGTCACCTGCCCAATGCTATCGCATAGGGGTTTATTAACCCCTTGTGATGGCAATTGCTACAAAAAACAGATTGATAAATAATTGACAGCCCCGTTGCCCCGCACACCTGCGCAAACCCACACCCAGGGTGCATGTGTATGTAAATTGCAGTTGCACCACACATGTGACGTATCGCCACGAACGTTGGTGTGGGAACAATAATTATAGCACAAGCTCCTAGTTGACTCTAAATTAATGAGCTGCAACAACTTTTTAAAAAGTAACCTATGGTGATATTTGGGCACCATGGTTTTTGGTGACGTTGCGGCCGCATGCAATTTTAAAACTTGGAATGCTAGGTATCCATTTACTCAATGCAGTTTTATATTTTAACAAAAAATATATATATTCGCATTCACACACAGTTGTGCAAATATATCACGTGAAACTTGCCGCCATCACTTTTTTCTACAGGGCTTCTGCCTCAGAAAATACTGTATAAAATGTTTTAGGGATTTATGTAATTTTATCGCCAAAAAGTAGTATTTTTAAATGTATGAGACAAAGAAGAAAAAATTGCTCTGGAGCAGAACTGGTTAAGTAATTATATAACCTGAAGCTTAGATTAATATGTACTTAATTTTTGTCTTTTTGTTTGCTAGGAACTTTACCATAAGGCTGTAAGCGATGCTGAAGTTATGAAGAAAAACACTCAGAAGTATGCGATTGCTGCCAAATCAATTGGTAAGATATCTGAGCCTAATGGCATTTTGTCTGTTTAACTAAAAACAAAGAAAAAACCCTAAAGAAGAATTGCCCTGGCTGAGTTTTCAGTGATTGTCTGTTCTGGCATGCTGTACACAGATGTGTGTGTGTGAATCTTTAGGCAAAGCTGGATGTAGTCCAGGAAATGAGGGTTACTTTCTCGATGTGGGTAGGGTTGATGAATAGAAACAATGCTTCTGTATTCAGTGTCCTACCAGAGTGTGTGGGTCCCCCCCCCCCTTTTTTTTTTTTTTTTTTTCAAAGACCATGGTAGAGAGGGGGGAATCTCCCTAACAGGGGCACAAACCCCAATAAAAACCCAACAAGAGTTCTGATCCCTTCTCACGATGTCACTAAAAGCAAGCTCTTTTTTTTTTTTGTCCGCAGCAGAATCAAATCGCATGGGTGTTCACACCCATGCGATTCCTGTCCGAGTTTGCAAATCGCACTGATATGCAAACTCCCAGCAGTTTGCATAGGGAAGTGTGAACTGCCGCCGGGAAACATGCGATGCGGGAACCCACAGTGGATTTGCAGGGTTCCCACATTGCAGCAGTGTGAATCGGCCCTAAGGTTTGGTTCACACAGGTGCAATTTCTGATGCGAGGGAAATGGCATTATGTTCAATGGTGCCGGGTCATATAAATGTGACTGTGGGGTGGGATTTTGTAAAATGTTTCTGCATCTTTGGTGTGAGTTGGCTCCATAGAATATGCCACCGACATCTAAAGTCTCATTGAGGCCGCACTACATGATCACACTGAAAATTTCATGGGAATCAAGTTGCAGTAGTGTAAACCAAGCCTAAATGTAACGGTTTGTAGTTCAAATAGATTTTGTGAATGGTTGACTATTTTGGATCCTCACATTCTTCTGTTAAAGAAGCCAACACAAATTAACATCTGGATTTATCATGCCTATTGACATTGGTGTCCAATCGCACCTAGCTGGTGTGTTGCTGTACATTTATTTTTCATTAGGTTATGGCAGCCTATATATTTGAATAGGCTGCCAATGCCCCACAAAAGACCGTTAACTGGACATGTGCCACTTTTTTTTTTTTTGTTTTTTTTTTGTAGTGATGCAGCCAATACATTAACCATTTCAGCTTCGGAAGGTTTTACCTCCTTGCTGAAAAGGCCATTATTTGCAATACAGCACTGCGTTTCTTTAACTGACAATTTCACGGTCGTGCAACACTGTACCCAAATAAAATAGATTTATTTTTTTCCCCACAAATCGAGCTTTCTTTTGGTGGTATTTGATCACCCCTGCGGTTTATTTTTTTGCGCTATAAACAAAAAAAGCGACAATTTTTTGCTGTAGTAAATATCCAATTTTTCCTCAGTTTAGGCCGATATGTATTCTTCTACATATTTGTATATTGATTTGCGCAAAAGCTGTAGCGTCTACAAACTATGGGAAAGATTTATGGCGCTTTTTTTTTTTTTTATTATTTTTTTTTTTTACTAGTAATGCCGTGTGTGTGGCGACGTTGTGGTGGACAGGTCGGACACTTGACATGTTTTTGGGACCATTTACAGAGCGATCAGTGCTATAAATATGCATTGATTACTATGTAAATATCACTGGCAGGGGTTGGGGTTCACTGTCTTTCCCCATGTTTTTTTCTAAAAAGATGCAATCTGTCTTGTCTCCTCAGACAGCACAGGGATTTGTGTGTTTATATACACACCCACCTCCATGCTCGTGCAAGGGATCTCACATGACTCTTATTGGCTCTCCTGGGAGAAGACTCCGTAATGTATGTGATTTTTCACCCAGGAGAGCCATTCTACCACAGTATATCTGCGTGAGCCGGTTGGGAACCGGTTAATGTAAATGCTTGTATATAAAAATCATTTTGGCATTCAGGTTATCGGTAGACCAGGATTGCTTTTATATATAATAAAAAAAAAAAAAAAAAAAAAAAAAAAAATCTGTGTACAAAGCTTTAAAAATGAGGTTTTCTAGGACGCATTTGAGATCTGTTGCATTTACTGATCCCCCACTTTTTTTAATTGTAGGCATCCAGAGCTTCTGTCGTGATCTGGTGGAGGTGGCTGATATCCTGGAGATGACCGCTGTGCAAGTCTCCAAGAAGGGAGTTAAGGACACGCCTGAGACCTTGTCTAAAATCTTGTTTGAGGTTAATGGGACAATGCAGAGCACATTGTCTAAGCATGGACTACGTAAAATGACACCAGTGGGATGCGAATATGACCCTTATGAACATCACCTCGTTTGCCACGTTCCTGCTGAGGGAAGACCAATTGGCAGTGTAGCAATTGTAAAAGAGGATGGGTACAAGCTGCATGACCGTACCATTCGTCACGCTCGTGTCGGTGTTGCAAGTGAAAGATGCTGACTGAAGATCCCCCCCCCCCCCCCCCCCTTCTATGTTCTTCTGAAAATACCCCTTATTTATTGTATTTTATTTTGAGTATGGACTGTTATTCTGTGCTATCCCAGAGAATGTAAAGGCTTTTCTCCTCGAGGATCACCACCTTGGGTACTTATCTTGTGGAGTGCCTTATTGTTACCTTCTGATGCTCCGCTAGTTATTTCCTGGGATTATCTTGCTTTTTTATTTAGTCTTGTTTAGAAGGCAGAAATAATGTTATATATATTTATATCCTGTATGTTATTTCTGATAGTGTCCCTAGGGCAGTGATGGCAAACCTTGGCACCCCAGATGTTTTGGAACTACATTTCCCATGATGCTCAGGCACTCTGCAGTGTAGTGGAGCATCATGGGAAATATAGTTCCAAAACATCTGGGGTGCCAAGGTTCGCCATCGCTGCCCTAGAGGGTAGATACTTACTAGAGAAAAAAACGGACTTTCTATTTTGTGTTCAGTCCTATATAACTGGCAATTTAGGCCGCCTTTTGATATTTTATTTTCGTTTAATTTTTTGACAATAGATCTGTCTTCTCCAGAGATTAATATGGTGAACCAATAAGAGAATTTGTCTTGGCAATCAAAAGTGCTACACTTTTTTTTTTTTACACATACGGACCAAATCTGTTTGCATTTCAGAATCTGTTTACCTATACAAGTGACTTCCCAGAGATCTTGTAATGGGAATATGTCATTTGCAAAGCCGGTCTGAAATGGGGAAACCTTGTTTTGGGTGGATGCTGGCAAGTTCAGTTGCCCACTAGCTTTTTAGGGCTGGTTTCCTCCAGATGAGTTGGCATGTCTTTAGCTACATCTTTACAATGTAAGAAGATTGGATTACCAGAAATCTATTTTCTGAGTAGTGTCTGTACCCACTATTGTGTTGGGAAAAGTCCTGCATGATACATTTTGGGTATGTTGACCTCAAGTCCAGTCTGTTTTTAACTGTTCTATGGCTGCATCAATACCGGAATAAGGTTATCCAGAATGGCGCCCCCTCCCCCACTATTAATACATGCCATAGAATGGGTGTACCACCCTGTGTTGTCTATTGTCCCTTTGCTTCCCGAACCAAGTATACAGTTAATAGACTGTAGACCGATCCCTTTCTTTGCCAACTAAGCAAGGTTTTTTTTTTTATTATAGCAAACTTTGTTTTACATGATAAATTCTCTTAGTCTCTGAAATAGAAATACTCTTGTACCATTTATGAAGAATTTGGTTATCGGTCTATTCTGATCGGCATTATCCTTTAGGCATTGCCCTTCTTGTACATCTGTAATATTGCCAGAAGTGTACAGTATTTGCTGAAAAATACTGCCATTGACATTGCATGGTGGTTAGAATTTGCTTGCATAACACTATCTAGTGTTTGAAGCCATCTGATTAAAGTGGTTTTAACAACATTTTTTTTGTTTTAAAATAAGAGGGTATGCTTATCTGCCCTTTTCTGCATGTGCTGCCATGCCGTGCTCCCATAGCACATGGCTAGTTAGCCATGTGCTATGGGGGCACATGTGCAGGCGTGCTCCTGAGCCGAAGGGGGTGTGGAAGTTGTGAAGCATTATTTTTTTGCTTAATGCATTAAAGTAAACATTTACTTTAGAACCACTTTAAGTACATAGACGGGCACAGATGACATTCATCCATTAGATAGTGTACTGTTAATGCATTGGGAGAACACTTGTTATATGTTGGCCCTGGCCAGTATTTATCGGAAGTGCTCAGACACTACCGTTGCCATATCCTGATGGATTCTGTGGGGACTTTTTTTATATTAAAAAAATAAAAATCATGCATTTAATTTGTATTCAGTGGGATGTTTACATATGGCTGAATGTGAATGAAATTCTCACTGCTATTGTACACCATAATAATCCATCTCATCCATGCATTGCTGCCGAATCAAATGTTTGGCAGCTAAAAATGGATTTTAGGATAATGATGTAAAAGTAAGATAACTGGTTACACTTTTGATGCAAAGTATTTCCATCTAATGCCAGATTTGACTGATATTACCATATTTTCCATAATGGCTTACGATTTCATCCCTCTTACAGTGCACATCTTTTGTTCTGTATTACTGTAATGACTTGGCAACAATTCCAGGAAACTTCATGCTGAGCCATATAACTGCTTTCCGTTTTACATTTCTGGATAGGACTGACTGCAAAGATATCTGTTGTGTTATTCCTGCTGTTCACCAAAGTACTGCAGCCTGCCTGTAAGTGTTTATATCCTGTATCAATGTCAGGATTGCTTCCATGCAGGTTCCAGTGTTAACAGGTGATGATAGAGATTCGGCCAGGGGAGTCTGTGTGAACATATAATAGGACTGGAATTGCTCATCACTTGTGGTGTGTTTTCAGAATATTGGTTAGGCTCCAATCACACTTGTGTGATTTGTCATGTGACTTTGATTTACAAAGTCACATGACAATTCGCACCCCATTCTTTAATGGCACCTGTTCAAATTGGCGCGACGTAGAAAAGGTGGCTGTGTGCTACTTTTGGTGTCAATTTTGATGCGACTTGAATCCTTTTGAATGTAAAGTTGCATCAATGTAATGCTTTCACTGAAATTTGTGTGACTTCGGAGAAGTGCTGCCACAGGAAATGGTGTTATTTTCACCGTTCTTGGGCCTAACCTGGTCAAGCAGGGAATAAAATAGCATCTGATGTAGTTATTTGATAACCATGGGCTTTTCCCTTCACTGTATTTTTTTTATTTAAAAGGCTGCATTGCATGGGCAGTCTAAAGTAGTGAGTAGGGCTGGCAAGGCAAAGAACAGCTGAGCAAAATGGGATATATTCTATTCCTTCTGTGTACAAATTACTACTAAACCTTTACCTTTGTAAATGTCTACAAGGCCTTTTGGTCTCTGTATAGTCTCTTGTCACATGCCATGTCTTCCAGTTTGTTAGTATGTTATGTATTTTGTGTGTTTTTGATTTATTTTTAAAATTGTTTTTGGAAGGGGTGTAAGAACATAAGGGGATATCTAGACCAGCGTTTCATGCTGCTGATGAAGTCCCTTTTCACATCTCCCGGGCAGACTATGTTCTGTATATCAGTCACATGTACTTTATTTCCATATTGGTGTGCCACATACACTTATCTACCTCTATAAATGACCAATAGCCTTTCTGGTAATCTGATGACCCTGCTTGTATATGTAGTTACAAGGTTTGTTGGAAATCGGAGTCTAGAAATCTGGAATTCCTCTTGTAAAGGTATTAACCCCAGGGATACCTGGGGGCATGTGAATTTTTTTTTTCTTTTGGGAAAAGGGTATCTGAGTGTCTGAGCATGAAATCGGCCTTAATTCAGGGGATACAATCTTTTATTGTTTGAGTTTTAATAAATGTTTTTTTTTTCTTCAATGAAACTTGAAGTTGTCTTTCCTTTTTATAAGTGCGAAGAGTTTATGAATTGTGTGTGGGGTTTTTTTTTTTTTTTTTTCGTATGTAATGTGTACATTGGGCAGATGTAGTTTTAAAACGTTCTTCCTTCTGTTCCCACCAGTGGGTTGTAGTAACTAGAGTCCATTTTAGTTCAATCATATTTTGAGTAAACAAGGGTAACAAACAGAATATATTACACTGTTGTCTTGTAGAAATATACAAAAACAATAAATCCACAGAGGTCAAATTGGTAGTTATTCATAATTTTTAGTTATGAAGTGTATCAAGTGAGGAGACTTTTTATTAAACTTGGGAAAACATATCGCAGGAAGGCAACGTTGTGAATGTTATCAGAGTATACTGTTAATAAAGCAATACATAACGTAGAGAAATTCTCGCATAGAGCGTATGTCGTAGGGATCACGTGGTCTTCAGTGGAGAAGGGACGTATCACTTAATGCTCCAAGAGCAGATGTGGATTGAGCAAAACGCAAAGGGGGACGCTTCATCTAGGCTAGGATGTAGTGGCAGCTTGTGTGCTCTCTGCCCATGGTACAAACTCTGGCGTGCCACAACATGGATTGGGAATTGGTCCTCTATCACTTTCCTAGACCAGCCTATGTTCCAGGTCTCTAATACGATCAACTTCAATAGCCCAGTCACCAACAGGGATCACTGTCCATGGTGCAGCACTTTTTTTTTTTTTTTTTCTAACTGATTTTAGAGGGCCTGGAATTAAGTGAGCTACCTCCAAGGAGGGTTGGAGAGATGCCACTATCAGTTTGCCATACAGGACAAATTTTTTATTTTTTTCAAAATTGCTTTGCATGAGGGCAATCCCCACCAGATGTGGAGTAGGGTGCCTCTAGAACAGGGGTGCCCAACCTTTTGAAGAGCGGGGGCCACTTAAGCAACTTGGTAACCAGTCGCGGGCCACAATGAGCAGATAGGACAGATGACAAGTCACGGCTACTCTATAGGCCCTCCGATCCGTCCAGATGGAAGGGGGCAAATGTTTTTCAGATTGGGGGTATGCAGGCCTAAACGGACATCTGTCGCTCTGTAGAGGTGAATTGAGGGTCCTAATTCGTCGGGCTGATCGTGTGAAAAGGTCCTAAGACTGCTTTCATACTGATGTGTTGTGGTTTACCCATACCGCGAGTGCAGCTATGTCTATCCTGCGAGTTAGCTGAACTTTGCTATAGACTCCGCCTGTGGCAAAAGCCGGCGCTGTAGAAGCATTGGCTTATGTGGCTCTGCTCCGCAGCCGCTTTCTTCCTCTACCACCAGCTCCCTATCACAACACTGATGCTGTGGTATGGCGGGTCGGCAACCTGCAATCTTTGCTTGTCAACCCGCCATTCCAGAGCAGAAGGTCGCGGGCCACACCAGAGGGCTCCGCGGGCCACACGTGGCCACTGGTTGGCCACACCTGCTCTAGAACATAAGCAGCTCAAACAATCGTCTGATAGGGATGGGTTGAAGTGCCTTATAGTTGGCAGGCATCTTTACCATCTGATTATTAACTTAAACCCTTCTACGGCAAGGGACCCCCCCTCACCTTCCAGGACAGCTACTTGAGAGATTGGCTCCGCTCTCTACAGGAAACAGATTCGATACAATTTAAAAGGCCCTTCAGTTTTGTGTTTCCAGGAGCACCGACGTGTGTGTGTGTGTGTGTGTGTGTGTGTGTGTGTGTGTGTGTGTGTGTGTGTGTGTGTTTTTTTTTTTTTTTTTTTTTTTTTTTTTTTTTTTGGGGTCTGGTAACTGGTTGAGCGGACCCCCTTGCTCTGGCAACATCCAGTACTGGTTGTGGCTAAGTTCTGGATGTGTTCAGTCCCTGTTTTTGGCCAGAAGGGTTCCCTGTTGAAGGTTCTTGTTCACCGGCAAGGGTAAATGGCAACTTCCTTCAGGTTCTCCCCAGTGCTGCTGGTGGAAACCTTGTCTTCCTCGGCTTCACCGAGGTGTACCAAAATGGTGTCTGAGAACTTTCGGTGACACGGCAAGATGGCGCCGGAACAGGAAGTCACGTGACGCATTTACCGGCGCCATGTTCATAAGGAACATGGCGCAGTACACTGAGGACATGCTGCCTGGGACAGCAGCCTATTCTCCTTGGCCGTTCACCACTCACCAATGGAGCATGAAGATAGGCCTTAAGAGGGAGCACCCGCTCGGATGGAACCAGCGGCAGCCTCCGGTTCCCATACTACTTCCAAGGTAAGCCCTTGTCTGTAATTATGGGCCTGCTTTTTTCTTATGGCTCTTTCTGTTTTTTACTAGGATGGACAGATGAAAAAAATGCGAAAAACTGTAGAGCCAGGCTGCCTGATGGATATAAACTTTTTTGTGAAGATTGTTTTCCATAGTTCAGAGACTTCCCCCTTTTTAAAAATAAAATAAAAATTATTTGTCTTCTATGAAGGAAGTGGTAGCCTCCTTCCGGTCTTTCAGTGACGGGGCAGCAGGTCTAGGACCTTCGTCCTCTGGTCCCAGGACTCAAAAACCTTCAGTTAGACCCCCTCCTTGGTCCGAGATCAGTGATTCACACTATACCTCAGATCCGGAAGGAGAGAACCCAAGCTCCTCATCTGATGTGGATTCTGCATCAGTGGGGGAGGCAGGTAACCCCAAGTTTCAGAGGAAATTGAGCTTTTGAAATCCATTTATACCTCTGAACAGATTGAGATACCACAGCAAATCTGTGCAGAATGGAATGTATAGGGGGCGGAAGGGACTTTCCCGTTTCACCAGTCACTTAAGGATATGATTCTATCAGAATGGAAAGATCCGGAAAGGAGTGTTCCAATCTAAAGGGCACAAAAGATTTCCTTTTCAATCTGAAATTGAAGAAACTTTCTTTTAAATGTCCTAAGCGAGATGCCCCTATGTCTCGGGTTTCTAAGAAGTCAGACCTGTCCTTTGAGGATTCAGGCGTCCTGAAAGAGCAAATGGATAGGAAAGCCGATTCTTTGCTACGTAAGGACTGGGATGCTTCAGCTTTATCCCTCGGTCCAGTTGTAGCATACACCTGTGTGGCTAGAAATTTAAATGTATGGGTTCAGCATCTGGATGACCTCCTTTTGTCTGACACCCCCAAAGAGGAGATTAGGGAGTTCCTCCCACTCATTGCTAAATCAGTAGCCTTCTTGGCTGATGCAGCTGCATCCTCTGTGAAAGCTACAGCAAGGTCTTCTGCTCTCATTAATTCAGCCAGACGAGCAATCTGGCTTAGGTCTTGGGAGGGGGACCTGGTCTCCAAGAACAAACGCTGCGGCATTCCCTTTGAAGGCAAGCTCTTATTCGGTTCCTCCTTGGTGGAGGTCCTAGCTTGTTCCTCTGAGTAAACAGTTTCCTTATCAAAAGAATAAGCCACAGAATAAGAAGACTTTGTGGTTTCCAAAACCAAGCTAATTTTGGAACCAACAGGCGAAGAAAAGGGTCTTTTAACAAACATATAAGCAAAAGGACTCCCTTTACCGCGTCAGACCCTTGCATAAATCCCCAGTGACGTCAGGATAGGGGTAAGGTTGTCCCATTTCATCAAGGAATGGGCAAAGATTTCCGACAATTCCTTTACCCTTCAAACATTGGAAAGGGGTTACAGGTTGGAATTCAAAAATGTTCCACCCCAGAGATTTTTTTTCTACTCATCTGGCGAGAAAGTAATAGAGACGGCAAGCCATGTTGAATCTATATAAGAAGGGGGTATAGGGACGCTCACTCTAAAATTACTATTAAATTAAGAGAAGTTGCATACCATATTTATTGGGGTATTGCGCGCTCCGGCGTATAGCGCGCACCCCTAAAGTGGAGCTGACATTCCTGTAAAAAAAACATTTTAGTACTTAGTTTTGGTGTCTTGCACGGCGGCCTCATTGGGTCCGTCTGCGGCTTCGGGTGTCCTCTTCGTCGGGTCCGGCATCCTTCTGCGGCGTCCTCCCCGCGCCGAGTTTGAACACTGCGCCGGCATATACCGAGCGCAGTACACTCGTATAGTCGGGCAGGCTTGGCTACGCTCACGTCCTGTACGTCCAGGACGTGAGCCCGAGAGGAGCCGAGCCTGCCCGAGTGTACTGCGCTCGGTATATGCCGGCGCAGTGTTCAAACTTGGCGTATATCGCGCACCCACGATTTTGCCCTGGTTTTCAGGGCAAAAAAGTGCGCGGTATACGCCGATTAAATACGGTATATGTTCAATTCCTCTACAGTGCAAATAGATACCAAGTGCAGCAATCCAAATGTGAAAAAACAAATCCTGTGTAAAATACCTGTGTAAACCAATGAGAGAGAAAAAATAAAAAAAACCTGATAAGACTGATAAACTAATATAAATATTCAGCGGTATATAGTGCATCAAACAACAATATTATGTGCAAAGTAGGCAAATCCAAAAAAAACAGCAACATGTGCAGATGCAGTTCCTTGTGCTGGAAAATTTCTATAAGTAATCCACAGCAATGTGCATAAAATTCCAAAACGGTGCGGGTCAGAGGCAATCCAATTTCAATTGCAGTGTCATACAAAAAGTGCTGATCCTCCTGCGAGTGCCATCATTTCCCCCAGCCTCTCACCTTAATAGGCTTAAAAATAAGCCTTTCTGTTGTGTTCCTTTAAAAGATCCCTCCACTCTTACGGACCTCCTGGTTTCACAATCTCAGACAGGCACATAAAGGGATAAATAGGCACTCCATAGTGAAGTAGTTCAATAAAAATAATTGTATTCAAGGTAAACAAACACTCACATTTAAATAAAGTAGTTAGAGCATTAAAATGACAGTCTTGTATAACGTTTACTTCCTGGGTTCGGCCGTAACCCATAAGTGATGTCACCACGGCTCTTCCTGTCCTCACGCCTATCGTGACTACCTCGTCACTTTCTCAAAGGATGTGGAGACAGCGGTGACTTGTATAGCACCGCGCTGCTATGGCAATTAACAGCGCAGTGTTCCCATAGCCAGATAGCCTTTCCAAAGCTTGTGTTACTGTGCCCACAACAAATTGATCCCATCAGCCCAAGATGTATTCATGAAAACAATATAAGGATTGTTGATATTAAAACAAATTATATAATGAGCTGACTGAGATGGGAAGATGGTGATAAGAGCTCCATCTAGCGGCAGGAATTGGTAATCACAGGACTTGTGGCTGAACAGCTAATATTAAAGGGGTTGTAAAGGGGAAAAAAAAAAAATCCCTAAATAGCTTCCTATACCTTGGTGTAGTCCTCCTTCACTTACCTCATCCTTCGATTTTGCTTTTAAATGTCCTCATTTCTTCTGAGAAATTCTCACTTCCTGTTCTTTTGTCTGTAACTCCACACAGTAATGCAAGGCTTTCTTCTGGTGTGGAGAAAGCCTCCTGAGGGGGCGAGCAGTAGTGTCAGGACGCCCACTAACACATAGCTCTTTTCTCTATCTGCAAAGTAGAGTGTCCTGACTTGCCTGCTCGCCCCCTCCCCCCTCAAAAGGCTTTCTCCACACCAGGGAGAGCCTCGCATTACTGTGTGGAGTTACAGACAGAAGGACAGGAAGTGAGGATTTCTCAGAAGAAATAAGGACATTTAAAAGCAAAATGGAAGGATGAGGTAAGTGAAGGAGGACTGCACTAAGGTAAAGAAAGTTATTTAGGGAATTTTTTTTTTTTTTTCATTACAACCCCTTTACTGTATAAAATCGCGATGCTGTGCCAGCAAGCAGCGTGGCCAAAACAGCCACTTAAAACACTTATGATAAATCCTGAATAATATGATACCATCGGCCTAAAATATGTTAAATTACAATTAAGTAATTTAAAAGCACAAACTAAAAACGGAATAATAAAACCAACTAATACAAAGTATGCAATATTCAGAGCTCCATCTAGCGGCAAGGATAACCAAATGACAGGGCTAAGAACTAGACAGCCAATATTGAATATAATGTGGTATATGTTCCCACGCAGGGGCGTAACTAGAAATCACAGGGCCCCATAGCAAAATGTTGTATGGAGCCGCCCTAGTGTTAATGCAGCGTGACCTGCTGTGTCTAGGGATGAGCCGAACATACCTGCGTTCGCTTCGCACCAGAACGTTCGAACAGACCGATCGTTTGCGGGAACATTTAGAACCCCATTGAAGTCTATGGGACTCGAACGTTCGAATTCAAAAGTGCTCATTTTAAAGCCCAATATTCAAGTTATTGATGGAAAACGTCTTTGAGAACCCGGGTCTTGCCCCAGGGAACATGTATCAATGAAAAAAAAAGTTTTAAAAACTGTAGTTTTTTTCATGAGCAGTGATTTTAATGATGCTTAAAGTGAAAAAAAAAATGAAAAATTCCTTTAAATATGGTACCTGCTGGGTGTCTATAGTAGTGGCACGTGTTTAGAAATGTCCCTGCACAACAACATGAGATTACTATAAGAAAAAATAAATTTAATACTGCTTGCGGCTTTAATGTAATGTTTGGTCCCTGCAATATGGATAAAAATCATTGAAAAAAAAGCATGAGTTTCCCCGCCACCACTCCCCCCGGGTCATTACAAGACCCAGTGCCGATCCTGACCTCCCTGGGGCCCTAAGCAAAATGACCTGGCACATTAAAAATGAGAAGCGGGGGGCGCTGACGACAGTGACATGTCACATTAAAGAAAGTTGAGAAGCGGGGGGAGGGGGTGTTCTGCTGTCGGAAATGACTCAGCCAGCGAGTTTAGAAGCGGGGTGAGGGGCGAAAATGACTTCTCACCAGGCAGGGCCTCTAGTTATTTGGGGGGCCCTTTGCAGCTTTGTTGGGCCCTAAGCGGCTTGCATAGTGAGCCTATAGGGAGGATCGGCCCTGACAAGACCGTTTGGCCCTATATACTTTGAACAGCAGTATACAGGCGGTGCAAACAAGATAAGGACTGTAGGTTTCTTAAGTAGAATCAGAACCATGTCATACTTTGCTGCTGCATATTGCAGTGTGAACTGTGCAGTGGAGGGTCCTTTTGACCTTTTCTTTGTATTTAAGGAGGCACAGCAGCCCACACAGTATAAATGGGCTGCCATGCTCACACAAAATGCACCTTGCAGAGCCACATCAGTGTGAACTAAAGGAAAAAATCCCCCCCCCCCCTCTACTGCTTAAGAACCCCCCACTCACAAGCAAAATTCCCCACTGCAAAACACCACCCTTCCTCATATATCCCCACAATATTAACCCCCCTGTCTCTGATCACACCTCAAGGCTAAAATATCTCCCTCATATCTAATGCTAAAGAATATCTCCCTTCATTCAACAAACTTCCCACCCAGAACCAAATCCCTGCCAATAACCACCCCCTGTAAACTTCTCTACAAGAAACTTACAGGGGTGTCCTTCTCCAAATGCAAACCCACCCCCTTTCCTTAACCTCCCCACCAAAAGAATCTCCCCCAGGCAGGAATTCTCACCCCCTCCTTCCTCCACATAGAAAGCCATGCTTCTCCACCTACCTGACCTCATCTTCAGAAATCGGCACGGCACAGAGGCAGGAAATTAACCACTTGCCGCCCGCCAATGACATATTGACGGCGGCAAAGTGGTTGTAGAATCCTGACTGGACGTCATATGACGTCCTCAGGATTCTGAGCCGCTGCGCGCCCCCGGGGGCGCGCATCGCGGCGATCGTTGTTGCAGGGTGTCAGTCTGACACCCCGCAACACCGATCTCGGTAAAGAGTCTCTCACGGAGACTCTTTACCACGTGATCAGCCGTGTCCAACCACGGCTGATCATGATGTAAACAGGAAGAGCCGTTGATGGCTCTTCCTCACTCACGTCTGACAGACGCGAGTAGAGGAGAGCCGATCGGCGGCTCTCCTGACAGGGGGGTTCGCGCTGATTGTTTATCAGCGCAGCCCCCCCTCGGATCGCCACACTGGACCACCAGGGAAGCCCACCCTGGACCACCAGGGAAGGGCAACAAAAAAAAAAAAAAAGTGAGAAAAAAAAAAGCATAAAAAGATGCCAGTCGGTGCCCACAAATGGGCACTGACTGGCAACATGGGGAAATCAGTGCCGCCTTAGTGTCCATCAGTGCCACCCCACAGTGTCCATCAGTGCCACCCCACAGTGCCCATCCATGCCCAGTGCCCACCTATCAGTGCCCATCTGTGCCACCCATAAGTATCCATCAGTGCCACCCATCTGTGCCGCCCATGAGTGCCCATCTGTGCCGCCTATGAGTGCCCATCAGTGCCGCCCAGGAGTGCCCATCAGTGCCGCATACCAGCGCCGCCAATCAGTGCCACCTTAATCTGTGCCCGTCAGTACTACCTCATGGATGTCCATCAGTGCCATCTCATCAGTGCCGCCATATCAGTGCCCGTAATTGAAAGAGAAAACGTACTTATTTACAAAAAAATTTACAGAAAAAAATAAAAATTAATTTTTTTTTCAAAATTTTCAGTCTTTTTTTAGTTGTTGCGCAAAAAAAAAAAATCGCAGAGGTGATCAAATACCACCAAAAGAAAGCTCTATTTGTGGGGAAAAAAAGACGCCAATTTTGTTTGGGTGCAGTGTAGCATGACCGTGCAATTGTCATTCAAAGTGTGACAGTGCTGAAAATTGGTTTGGGCAGGAAGGTGCATAAGTGCCTGGTATGGAAGTGGTTAAATCTTCTGCATCCCCGGTCTCCCTTCGGCTGTGTCAGAGCTGTGCTCTCATTGGCAGAGCGTGCCCGGCGCAGTGTGCGTGTAAGCAGCCACGTGCTGCTAACGGGAACGACGTTCCTGCTGAGTAAGACCGGGCCCCCCTGATCCTCACTCGGCTGCGGGCCCCATAGCGCCCGCGTGGGTCGCTATGGCGGTAGTTCCGCCACTGAGGGCAGCCCATTCAGGTGGATGGGTGGCCCCATGTGTGATGAGTGAAAATGATCCACCCCCCCCCCCCCTCACTAAAAAAAACGCATGTGGGAATGAGAGTTCCTGCTATGCAGAGTTGTGAACGAGTGTTTCTGTCCACTCCCTTCTATGTACCTGTATAAAGATGGCCATACACTATGCAATCTGATTGTCTATTGTGTTTAGTGAGAAGGGCAGGGCCGGTGCTACCACTAGGCAAACTAGGCAGCTGCCTTTTCATTTAAAAAAAAAGTGCAGCTGTAAGTAAGTGTTTGGAAACATGGATGGAGGACAGTAAGGTACGTGTCTGTAGATTTTACGGAAAGCTATATTGATACATGGATGCTATATTGGTACATACCTCAGTAAATAACCATAACGAACTATACCTAACTAAATACAAGTGGGGGGAACACACATGAGAGGGACAAGAGACAAGGGGAGCAGAAAGCTATTTAGTGGCAGCAGGGAGCAGAATCCAGGGATCATTTCAGGGTACAAGGAACAGGCTCAGGCAGGGAAAATACTGAAGCACTGGACCTCAGTGCAATGCAGGCTTATATACCCCCAGCAGTCCTATCATGGGCAGCCTAATTACCTGTATGGTCCATCTGCTGGTGGCCACCAGAACTACACACTTTGGTTCTAAAAACAACAGTGCCACCAGCAGGTGACCCAAGCAATGACACTGGTCCTGACATAAAGAGTGTGTGTTACGGAGAGGAAGGAAAGCTAGATGGGGAAGCAAGGTCACCTTCCATCTGGTGATGTGTAAAATAGCCGTAGATGTTTGCTTCTTGCACACGATGAACTGCAAGAGCAGAAGTGCCACTTGATTAAAGAACGTCACTTTACTGGAGGAGGAGGAACCCAAGCATGCATCCCCCTGGCTGTGGTTCGGTGTGGATGGAATTTGCCTGTTAATCAATCAGGAGTTAATAACTGGCACACATCTATCACAGCAAACTTGGCACACCACAATCAAACTGCAGGAGGACCAAGAGGCAGGGCTGTCTTAATGAGAGGGCACACCTGGACACTGCCCAGGGGCCCCAGCTGCATGGGGGGTCCCTCCACTTTCCCCAAAGTAGCTGGTCCTTGAGTCCACGCTGCCTGGGTTCAGAGTGCTGGGGGGATATCTGGGGTGTAGAGGGGAGAGAGTTCTGGGGGATATCTAGGGCGTAGAGGGGCCATAGTGCTGGGGAGCAGGGCTGCTGCAAGGATTTTTGACACCCTAGGCGAAACCTAATTTTGCCGCCCCCTGCCTCCACCCCCTTTTCCCTGCCCATGTAAATCCCACCTTTTTAATAAAGCGCCCATCAAATGCAGCCAACCAATGCCCATCAAATGCAGCCTTACAGCGCCCATCAATGCAGCCTACCAGCACCCATCAAATGCAGCCTCACCAGCTCCCATCAAATGCAGCCTCACCAGCTCCCATCAAATGCAGCCTCACCAGTGCCCATCAAATGCAGCCTTACCAGCGCCCATCAAATGCAGCCTCACCAGCTCCCATCAAATGCAGCCTCACCAGTGCCCATCAAATGCAGCCTTACCAGCGCCCATCAAATGCAGCCTCACCAGCACCCATCAATTAATATTTGCTTGCTTCCATTCATTTGGGAGTCAGGACACAGACACAGTCTTCCGCCGCCATTGCGCCTCTGACACTATGTGATAACGGAGCGGCTGCTGATGCTGAGACTTACACAGGATCGTTTTTTGACATGAAAAAAAGTGTTTTTCCAACTTCATCATTAAAAACGACGTTGCCCAAACACCATAGTTTTTGAAAAATGATGAACAAAGCGCGGTGACGTACAACTCGTACGACGGCACTCTGAAGGGGAAGTTCTATTTGCCTTTGGGCTGCTTTTAGCTGATTCCTTGTTGGTAAAAGATGATTCACGCTTTTTTGTCTGTTACAGCGTGATGAATGTGCTTACTCCATTATGAATGGTAGTTTTACCAGAACGAGCGCTCCCGTCTCATAACTTGCTTCTGGGCATGCGCGGGTTTAAAACGTCGTTTTTGCCCACACATGATCATTTTTTATAACTCGAAAAACGATGTGAAGCCCACACACGATCATTTTAAATGACATTTTTAAAAACAATGTTTTTTTTCATCCCGAAAAACGATCGTGTGTACGCGGCATCAGTTGCTTGCTGCAGAGAGAAGAGAGTAGAAACATCAGTGGCAGCAGGGCGCCCTAGATGGCTGCCTACTTTGCCTAGTGGTAGCACCGGCCCTGCTGAGGAGGCATCAATCAATATATGCACAGGACAGCTTTGTAACTTTATGTATGTAGTATTTTTCCCACTGTTTCTCTGTACAGAATAGTTAATGTAGTTATTGCGGAGCTCCACCCAAAAGGGGAAGCTCCGCTTGTCTGCCTCCTACCTACTTGATGTCTGTTTACCTGCACTGTCTCCATTGTAGGGGCCCCAGAGCATTACTTTGCCTAGGGGCCCATGATGCTATTAAGACGGCCCTGTCATGAGGGCATGGTTGTAAAGATTAAGATCAAGCTATCATTTAGGTAAGATTTAAAAACAAAATAAACATTACAATAATGTGAACAGAGTTAGAGATGGATGTGGAACAGCAGTAATATAAATGCAGGTTTACCTGTTAAGAAAGAGAAGGGCTGTACAGATGAACAAGAGCGGAAGTGCCACCCAATTAAAGGACGCCACTTTATTGGAAGAACCCCAGCATGTTTCGCCCTGGCACATGCTGCATTGTACCTAGGCTCTGGCGAGAAAATGAACAGCACTATATAACTACCTGTTATCAATAAGTAAAATACAGTAAAACCGTGGATTGCGAGTAACTTGGTCTGCAAGTGTTTTACAAGATGAACATTTTTTTTTATATATTTTAACTTGGTAAAGGAGTGAGGTCTTATACAAGTAGCGCCAAGCCACAACTGTGTAAAAGCGAAGAGAAATCCCACTTTAGTCAATGAGAGCTGTCTTAATTAGCACTACTGATGTCGCTCTGACTTTGGAAAAGTTTCCTGTACTACATCAAGGCAACTTCTATCCGACTTGTGCCCATAAAAGCTCAAAGAAGCTCAATAAAAACATGCACAAGAGCACAAAAAAGTACAAGCTTCCTCAAGCTGAAATAAAAGCTCAAATGCCTGTGCATGAACCCTAGGTCGGATCCTTATCCTAATTGACGTGACTTGGATCCGACATTACAGGAAGATTAGCCAAGCATTCCATGAAGTTACCTCAGAGTCACATTGCTATAACCTTTTTATGGACTATAGACTAAAGGACTTATGAATAAATGGTTGTGGAACAAATCATTTCAGTTTCCATTATTTCTTATGGGAAAATTTGCCTTGATATATGAGTGCTTTGGATTACAAGCATGTTTCCAGAACTAATTATGTTCGCAATCCAAGGTTTTACTGTATAGCTATCCTATAACTAGGGATGTCCCGATACCGATACTAGTATCGGTACCGATACCAAGCATTTCCCCGAGTACTTGTACTCGGGGAAATGCTCTGATGCCTCAGCCGATACCTGGGCAGGCAGGGGAGTTGCAAGTCTTCTCCCCCCGTGCTGTCTTTCCCCTGTGCTCCGTGCTGTCTTTCCCTCGTGCTGTGCTGTCTTTCCCTCGTGCTGTGCTGTCTTTCCCCCGTGTTCCGTGCTGTGCTGTCTTTCCCCCGTGTTCTGTGCTGTGCTCTCTTTCCCCCGTGTTCCGTGCTGTGCTCTCTTTCCCCCGTGTTCCGTGCTGTGCTCTCTTTCCCCCGTGTTCCGTGCTGTGCTCTCTTTCCCCCGCGTTCCGTGCTGTGCTCTCTTTCCCCCGCGTTCCGTGCTGTGCTCTCTTTCCCCCGTGTTCCGTGCTGTCCTCTTTCCCCCCCGTGTTCTGTGCTGTCCTCTCTTTCCCCCGTGTTCCGTGCTGTGCTCTCTTTCCCCCGCGTTCCGTGCTGTGCTCTCTTTCCCCCGTGTTCCGTGCTGTCCTCTTTCCCCCCCGTGTTCCGTGCTGTCCTCTCTTTCCCCCGCGTTCCGTGCTGTCCTCTCTTTCCCCTGTGTTCTGTGCTGTGCTCTCTTTCCCCCGCGTTCCGTGCTGTGCTCTCTTTCCCCCGCGTTCCGTGCTGTGCTCTCTTTCCCCCGTGTTCCGTGCTGTGCTGTGCTCTCTCCCCACTCAATTTGTTAGGATGGAGAGCGGAGGTAGGAGCCGCTAAACACGGCTCCTACCTTTTCAGAATGAACAGAGTCAGTGATCACTGACTCTGTCCATTCATATAACTGAGCATTGTAACCTGCGTTTACGATGCTTCAGTTTATGAATGTAGAGGAGCTTCCCCCATTCATTTCATCCTAGGCTGCAGAGAAAGGGACTGGGGAATCTGTGTCCTTAGTCCCTTTCTCTGTCTTAACCACTTGCTGACGGCCGTACGACTTTGTACGGCCGCAGCGCGGCTCCGAATCTCTAACAGGCCGTCTTTTTATGGCCGCCCCTTTGCACGTTCCCCGTGCGCGCTCCCGAGCGCGCAGCGGGGAACTGCTGTGCTGGCCGTGTCCCTTGGACACAGCCAGTTACAGATCGCCGTGAACGGCCAATCGGAGCGGCCGTTTCCTAGGCGATCTGTGCGGCAAATGAGAGATGATCTCATATGTTTACATATGAGATCATCTCTCATTCCCGGCTCTCGCAGACAGCGGTGCTGTCAGGGGAGAGAGGAGACGGATCTGTGTCTCTTGTACATAGAGACACAGATCGGTCACCCCCCCCCAGTCACCCTCCTTCCCCCACAGTTAGAACACTAATATTAGGGTACACATTTAACCCCTTCCTCACCCCCTAGTGTTAACCCCTTCCCTGCCAGTCACATTTATACAGTAATTAGTGCATATTTATAGCACTGATTGCAGTATAAATGTGAATGGCGCCAAAAATGTGTCAAAAGTGTCCAATGTGTCCGCCATAACGTCGCAGTCCCAATAAAAATCGCAGATCGCCGCCATTTCTAGTAAAAAAAAAAAAAAAAAAAAAAAATAATTCTGTCCCTTATTTTGTAGGCGCTATAACTTTTGCGCAAACCAGTCGCTTATTGCGATTTTTTTTTTACTAAAAATATGTAGAATACGTATCGGTCTAGACTGAGGATAAAAAAAAAACGTAAAAAAAAAATTGAGCTATTTATGATCAAATACCACTTGATACCAATACCAAAAAAAATTGAGCTATTTATGATCAAATACCACCAAAAGAAAGCTCTATTTGTGGGGAAAAAAAGGACGTTAATTTTGTTTGGGAGCCACGTCGCACGACCGCGCAATTGTCAGTTAAAGCGACGCAGTGCCGAAACGCAAAAAGTCCTCTGGTCAGGAAGGGGTTTAAGTGCCCAGTAAGGAAGTGGTTAAAGGGGAGAGGTCAGAGGTCTGTTAAGACCCCTGATATCAATAAATATTTTTTTTAAATAAATAAATAAATAAATAAAAATAAAATGTAAAAAAAAAAAAAAACACAACACACACTGACAATCCACCCCCCCTTAAAAATCACTGTAAAAAAAAAAAAAAAATAATAAGTAAAAAAAAAAAAATTGTAAAAAAAAATACTGAACATGACATTAAAAAAAAGTATCGGTAATCGGTATCGGCGAGTACTTGAAAAAAAGTATCGGTACTTGTACTCGGTCTCAAAAAAGTGGTATCAGGACAACCCTACCTATAACCATGGCAACAGTTGGGTTTTCTGTACAGTTTGCTTACAGAATCCTCAAAAATCTTCTTTTGCAATGTTGGACCAAATTAGATCACGTTAGCAGCCAAACCCTTCCCCTCAGCTTTCACGAGGTAGGAAATAACTGCAAGTAGTAGGAAGTGAGCAGAATCAGGGGTCAGTTGAAACGGGTCAGAAACAAGAGGTCTCTACAATGACGTTTGCTAAATCTTTATAATGTATGTCATTGACTAGGAGGAGATTGGTCTATTGTTCTTTTTCTGAACAAAAGTGGAATTGTTTTAAGTAGAACTTTTTGTAACCATGGAAACACTGTATGCTCTTTTTATAAAGAATGTCATGTCCGGTGAGACAGTAACATTTGCAATGTTTTAAATATGGCAAGTTTAGAATTTCCTATTGTAGATTTCTACAATCCAAGCATCAGCAACGACTAAAAATGTGCTTAAAAATAAAAGTGTACTGTAGCGTATTACTATTAGGGTACTTACCTGCCCAGATATCCAACGGTGTCCTCACCCAAGCCGATTCCTGGCTAGGGAAATCGTCAGTGAAGCCTAGAGGCTTCACAGCTGGTTTCCTACTGCACATGCATGAATCACGTTATGCTTTCTCAATAGGCTGGCTGCAGGATAGGGGGGCAAAAGTGGAAGCAGGTACCTGTCAAAACCGGGTACCTGCTCCCCCTTCAAAAGGTGCCAAATGTGGCAGCGGACAACCAAAGCATCCCCTTTTGTGTGGAACTCTGCTTTAATGGTGAATTCCAGGCATTGTATATAGATTTTTACATTGGTCCAGCTTGGAACGAAGTAAGTGTGTCGATACCATACCTGGCCGATGCTGGAAATAACTGAAATAGACACTGCTACTCCAGTGATCTCCACTTGTTTCCAGGTGCCATGCTGAGTGGCCTACCTGATGCATTGTGAACATAGGGGTTCAGCCACTCAGCATGGGCACCATTCAGAGAAGAAGAAGAAAAGAAAAGAAAAAGAAATGAAGAAGAGAAGAAAAAAAATGTAGTTGCGCTAAAGTGATTAGCTAAATCAAATGAAAAAAAAAAATGAAAAAATGATTAGAAAATAACAATGTCCACTGTGTGAATCCCGTGTTGAGTGAAATCCAAACATGAACCTCAGGGGTTAATTAATATAAATCCTGTTGATCAGTAAAAGTAAAAAAAAAAAAAAGTGCAATTGAATAATCCTGACATTCAAATCGTAGCACTGATGTAGAAAAACCACCACCGACAGAGATCACCATAAGGATTGCAGGCTTACCAGATGGCAAGCATAACCAGCTTGCGGCTGTAAACCTCAGCCCGGGCCTTTAATTTGGGCACTGCAGCATACACCGATAAATATGGATCCTCAGGGCACAATGTCACCAATAGGATGGAAACCCAGAAAAAAATAATGGGCTCACAATAGTGAAGTACCGTAGTGATCAAGTAAAATTTAATGAATTAAAAACACTTACAAGAGTGAACTCTCACGGAAGCATTGGATAAAAGATATAAAGCCGGCCGGCTAACACAAACGCCCGTCCACTCGGACCGTCAAGCCACACGTCAGCATGTCTCCTCTCCCGACGCGCGTTTCGTCACACAAATGACGTCATTTAGGACCATTCAGAGAACTCTTTGCATTTACTGAATAAATGCAATGCATTCTCTGATTGGACAAAGCCAGCCGCTCAGCAGGGGACTTAGAAGCAAGTGGAAATCAGCAGAGTAGTCATGTCTACTTCAGTGATTTCCATCTTCCAGGGGCATTGGTCAGGTATGATATATACATAGTTACATTGCTACAATCTGGACCAATGTAACTATGTATAAAATATCCATATCTGGAATTCATCTTTAACAAATCATTGCCAACAAATGATGGACTGAATCTATCATGAATCAGCCATTTACTTATTTTTAAATGGGTGCCACAGAATCAAGAATTTTACTACATGTGTTCTGCATGCAACTGTACATGCAACAGAAGTCACTACAGCAAACACCAATGGGTTTTGTTGTAAAAGGATGAGTAGTGCCTCTGACATCTTCCCATCTACAGCCAGCCTCAGGTCATTTAACTTGAATAGAAAAGCATTCCTGTAAAACTTCAGCTTTACTGACAACCATAAAAGCAAAAACTCAGCTTAGGAATTTCAGACTTGTTGTTCCAAATTCCGTAATAAAAACAACTAGTCTGAAATGTGTAAGCAGTGTTTGTGCTTTTATGGTCATCCAATAAAGTTGAAGCTTTCTGGGAAAGTTGCAGGATGACTGACCTTTCCCATTTAGGTTTACTACTTCACGTTGAAGGGTGTGGGTCGTACAATGGATAGACTTGGCATTTGGTCAGGTGAATTGTCTTTGCCGTTTATTGACTCTCAGATCATTCATTTTGGTTTAGACAGGGTTTGCCAGTCAACGTAAACAATATTGCAGGTGGACAGACTGGTAAAGCAAAGTATATATCTATATCCACAGTTGTCAACAAGATACATAATATTTATCTAAAGATGGCCTACACTGTATTACCAAAAGTATTGGGATGCCTGCCTTTCGTGAGAAAAACGGCACACAGTTTGGTGTCTCAACTACCTCTCTGCGAGCCCTACGTTTAAAGCTGACACCTACAATCAGGGCTGTATTTTGGCCTAGGCCATCAAGGCCCAGGCCTAGGGCGGCACTTTGCACAAAAACATCCCCTCGAGTCCCAGCTCCCGCAGCCTCCAGCCTCCTCCCGGCTTACATACAGCCTCTGAGGTGCCTGACCAGTGCAGTTATCTGCAGCCTTGCGTGGTGCGCCGGGTCTGGGAGCCTGGATGTGTCTTCTTCAGACATCCCGCCCACTGCTTCACCATGCAGCGTGACATCCTGCCCAGACTCAGGTAGGAGACACCGTTGTAAGGGGAGAGTGGGGAGCCCAAGTGTATGGCAGCCAAGCAGAGAGTGTATGGAAGGCTGTGCAGTCTCATTGTTTTGTGTTTGGAGAATTGGTGGCAGCCCGTTTTTGCTGTAGTGCCCCATTTTTGCTGGGACTTGTAGTGTGGGGGGTGAAATATGGCAGCCCCATTTTGCTGGGACTTGTAGTGCACTGTAGGGACTGAAATAGGGCACCCCCGTTTTTGCTGGGACTTGTAGTGCACTATGGTGGCTGAGATATGGCAACCCCGTTTTGCTGGGACTTGTAGTGCACTGTGGGGGCGGATATATGGCAGCCCCGTTTTTGCTGGGACTTGTAGTGCACTGTGGGGGCTGAGATATGGCAGCCCCGTT
Organism: Rana temporaria; assembly: GCF_905171775.1. NCBI lineage: Eukaryota > Metazoa > Chordata > Amphibia > Anura > Ranidae > Rana > Rana temporaria. The sequence continues at coordinate 240,409,510 of NC_053491.1, forward strand.
TTTGCTGAGACTTGTAGTGCACTGTGGGGGCTGAGATATGGCAGCCTTCTATGCTGGGACCTGCAGTGCACTCTGGGGGGGCTGACATATGGCATCCTCCTATGCTGGGACTTGTAGTGCCTTAGACTGTGGAGGAATGCTCATTCCGCCACTAAGGGCACTACAAGTCCCAGCAGAGTGGGCTGCCATTCTTCCATCCCCTGTAGTCTAGGGCACTACAAGTCCCAGCATAGGAGGCTGCCATATCTCAGCTCCCCAGAGTGCAATACAAGTCCAAGCATAGGAGGCTGCCATATCTCAGCTACCCAGAATACACTACAAGTCCCAGCATAGGAGGCTGCCATATCTCAGCCCCCCAGAGTGCATCAGATATCCGATGAAGCCGACTTTCATCAGTCTTGCCTACACGCCATCGGTTAAAAATCCGATCGCGTCCAACGCGGTGACGTAAAACACTATGACGTGCGGAGAAAAATGAAGTTCAATGCTTCTGAGCATGCGTCGACTTGATTCTGAGCATGCGTGGATTTTTGACCAATGGATTTCCCCACAGACGATTGTTTTTTTCTATCGTTTTTTTAACCATAAGAAAAATTTAAAAAAACAGGTTCTATTTTTTTTCACCGATGGTAAAAAAAAACGATGGGGCCCACACACGATCGGTTCGTCCGATGAAAACGGTTCATCGGTCCGTTTTCATCAGACGAAGCGATCGTGTGTACAGGGCATTACAGTCTTACATGAGTGAATTTCCCTTCCTAGGGGTAGATTTCCTCCCACTTGCTGGTTTTCATCCGTTTGTAAGTTGGATGTTTGCAATCCGGGGACCGCCTGTAATCAACTTACACTTGAAAACTCTGAAGTCTCCTAAACGCTGCATTTATCAGCGTCAAGTGTTTTTTCCGCCTTAAAGCTCCTCTCAAAAACCTGATTCCGAAGGGTTTTTATTTTCTGCCTGTTAAAGTTTTATTTTCTGCACTGTTAGTGCCCTTTTACATGGGCTGTCCGATCAGGTCCACCTGTCAGTTTTTCAGGTAGACCTGATCAGACCCTCTATTCACCCCCGTGGATGTCAGCGGTGACATGTCTGCTGACATTCGCCGTTATCCGTTTCGATCCTATCAGCCAAGTCCAGACATATGGCCAAAGTATATTTGTCCATGCATACTGTATTGAGGAGTTTAGAGGCATATTTGCAGAGAAGCATTAAAGCGGAGGTTCACCCAAAAATCAACTTTCTGCCATTAGATCCAGCATACTGCCGACATCTGCAGTATGCGTTTTTTTTTTGGTGTAGCCGTTGTTATCCGGCTCCGAGCAGGGATTTCTGCGGAAAATAGGCACTCCTAAGCCAAGCGGATTTGATTGACGGGCTGCTAAAGCGCGTCACGCCTTCCGAAAATACCGAAAGTGACACTCAGGTGTTTACGGGCGCTATACGGCGCCTGCCGTGTAGAGCTGACTGTGCAGGCGCCGTAAACACCCGAGCGTCACTTCGGGTAATTTCGGAAGGCGTGACGCGATTTAGCAGCCCGTCGATCAACTTCCGCTTGGCTTAGGAAGTACAAAAAAAAAAAAAAACACAGCATACTGCAGATGTCGGCAGTATGCTGGATCTAATGGCAGAAAGTTGATTTTTGGGTGAACCTCCGCTTTAATGCTTCTCTGCAAATATGCCTCTAAACTCCTCAATACAGTATGCATGCACAAATATACTTTGGCCATATGTCTGGACTTGGCTGATAGGATCGAAACGGATAACGGCGAATGTCAGCAGACATGTTACCGCTGACATCCACGGGGGTGAATGGAGGGTCCGATCAAATCCACCTGAAAAACTGACAGGTGGACCTGATCGGACAGCCCATGTAAAAGGGCACTAACACAGAGTTGCTTATACAGGCTCAAGAAAAAAAAAAAGAAAAAAACCTGTATGAACAGCAGCTTTATGCCCAGTGTGCATGGACCTTTAATGTTTTAAATGTTTGCATGTATCATTTGCAATTATATACAGTAGGTACATGGGAGCAACCATATTAAATAACATACTGCTCTTTTTGCACGTTCTGAGTTGTTCCTTCAGTCCCATTTTACTAACAGGAAATAATTGGTGAGAGATCACAATTATTTACATCAACTTTTTATTGAAAAACAAAAGTACGATTCGTAAAGTGCATACAGCTCTTTGTACAATAGTGGCACAATATGCAGAAAATATTGAGCCAAGCTATAAGGGTAGTTTTCATTCATGAGACCTCTGAATCCTGCCACAACTATTGCACTGTTTACAGCGATCAATTACAGCCATTCATTTCTCTGGACAATTGTATGGCAGTTACATGTAGTTGATATGGTCGACATCTAACTACACAGAATTGCATAACACCACAGTTTACATGGTAAGCTGCAAGTGATCACAGCTAGCTAATATAATTACGAGAGAATGGAATGAAGAGAATGGTCACAGTTCACTGCAGAAAGCCACAATAGTCCTGGATAAGTCCAGGTTGATTTTCTGTTTCACAATGTACATGGATGAAAAGTGCCCATGTAGTTTAGCTCTAAGAATCATCAGTTCATTATCACTTACATAATACCCAACAAGAGGTACCCAACAAGAGGTATCTCAAATCTTACAACTTTGCTCATCTTTTGGCTCTGTGTACATCTCAAATATAGGGTTTCCCTTTATACAACACAATAGTCCACAAATCACAGCTCTAAAGTGGTGCTTTGTAAATGACTGGCACCATAGTTACAAAGTCAAGCTATATGTAACCGGCTGGTTTATCCACCAATGTGCATCTTTTCCACTTGCAGAATTCCATAAGTCCGATATCCAATAAGGCACTTGCTGAATCATCAGTGATTGGAGAATGCACTACTACAGTATATTCCTTGACCAACATTCAAACAAAACATTCAATTATCAACATTACCAGCTGTAAAGATTGATTAATACTTGCTGGAACAATGTAAACAGTCTCACCAATAGCCAGGCTTATGTCAAGGGAATCTGTCAGGATAGAAATATGGGAGTTGCCATTGCCGAATTTGAAGGTGCAAGTTTCAGGGTGATCATGTAAAGCTGGCTATACATTATACCATTTTCTTATTCAATTTCCTTTATATTCATTTTTAACTATGTACTGCAAGGGCCCGCCTGACTAGGGTTGCCACCTCATCCCTTTAAACCTGAACACAGAGTAATTACACAGGTTCTGAGGCTAATTTAATGTCGATAAGACACCAAGTGAGTTTAATTAGCACCTTAATCAGCCAGAGAACCTGTGTAATTAATAGGTGTTCGGTTTTAAAGGGATGAGGTGGCAACCCTACGCCTGACTGAAATGAAAAGGTTTAGGTTCGACTTCATATTATATGGTTTTGGTAAATCTAAAGGAGAATTGTGAAAGAAAATGTATAATGTATTGCCAGCCTTACCCTTCCTTTACTACTTGGTGATGTAGACTCTGTGCAGTGTAGGAGTGCCAAATTCAGCTGTGCTATACAGACATGACATGCCGTTTTTAAAATTGAGGGTTTAGTGTCTGCTCTCCATCAACAGGGGTATCCCAAAGGACCACCAGAGAAAGTCACTGAAGTGTAGAAACAATGAGAGCACCACACTAACAACAGTCCATCGTGAAGTTTATTCCATGCAGAAGGCCTATGTGTTCCCCCTTTATCACGGCTTGTAACGTTATGGTCAAAGACCGAGGTAGTGAAGAAAGGAAGGTATGTACACCACTGTGTGAGCACCTGACATTGGTATTAGGCTGTCAATGTCAGGCACCCCTCTTGGGTTCGTATATTTCTTCCTGGCCTTACCATTTTAGACCATTGATCCACCATCTCTTTACGAGCCCTAAAGAAAAGGGGAGAGTTTGAGTCCCCAAATATATTGGCTTTCTTTGTGGAATAAACTTTGTGATGGACGGTTGGAATTACTGGAATTACATTTACTACTTCTACAGTGAGTCACTGACTTTGTACATGTGCAAATAAGATGTCACCAAGTAGTGAAGCAAGGATAAGCATGAAAGCTCCCAAGGCATGCAAATTCAGAAACAAGTCGGTCATTATATCTCCTTTATTTTTCTCCATAGAGATTACCTTTAAGAAGGTTGTGCAACTAAAGTAAACTGCATAATCCAGTCAGCAAATTAGTTTTAGAACAATCTTATTATGTTAAACTAAACTCTAATTACGTATGAGTTACTCCACCCATTGCATGCTGCATTTACTTATTGCACAACCCTGCTTAGGTATACAATTACAGAACTGTAGAGATACTAAACTAAAACCCCCATAAATGTTCAGTTTTAATCAGTGGGTGGTCAGTAAGTAAGATATGTCCTCCTTCCAGGACCTTTCAGCAGCCTTTAAGCTCCATGACTGCATTGTTATAGTATTGAAGCCACATCAGACCTTAAATGGTAGTGCACAGCTTGTTGATACAAGTGGAAGCAGTACAACAATGACTTTGCATAGGGGCTTTAACTAAACAGGGGTCTAGTTTTAATGACACACTTTAGTCTTTTAGGTGAGCAGATTACATCTCAGAACTGCAACCTGTTAGTTCAGTTTTTTCGTATTAGTCATCAGTCTTCTTTTTGAGTTTCGGCAGTAATTAACGGTCATTAACTTGCATTTACCATCCGGAGTAAAGAACATCACACATTCTAAAGTATGAAGTGGTCTCTTGTTGTGTAAACTGTCCAAATATTCCACTTCAATCTTAACGGTTTACAAAAGTCTACGTTCAGTTTTATCAGACATCTTCTAGTACTGGAAATGATTGTATACATCTTTAATAGCGTCTAGGACACACATATCCATCTTCTGTCTGTTTAGTCTGGTTCAGTTTTTGTACTCATAGTGCTTGTGCTTAGTCTGGGCACAGCTTGGACAAACTTTCTCCGTTCTGTATTTACCAGCTGCCCCATCACAAACACTTTCACAATGTGAAGCATTTTTTAGTTTTTCCATTTTGTTTCACTGGATAAAATGATGGTTTACTGCTTCTTCATTTCCCATTCCTGAAATAAAAAGATTACACACATCAGTATAATATAATAGAATACATATCTATAATACAATAAAAATAATAATATATGATTATATATAAAAAAATGTTCTTTAGAAAACAAAATAGCTTACTTAAAGTGACACTGTTCAGGGAAAAATAATGCAGTCTGGGTCAACTATATACTGTACTTTGCGAGAACTTTAGCAGTGTTTCTAGTCTACTGATGACCCTAACCAGCTTCTGTTTTCCGGATATTGATGTATGCTTATGTAGTACACTTTGCAGGCAGGAGGTTAAAATGGAAAAGGTAACTTTCCATAACATTACAGAACAAATTACAAAACAAATTACACAGAAGCTACTGTAAATACAGTGGAACCTCGGTTTAAATATAATTAGGTTTGAGAGCAACTTCTTTTAATTCTGACTCAGTTTGCGAGTGTTGACTCTCAAGATGAGCAGAATTCAAGCTAAATAGGCCTGCGGTACCTCATTTGACCTGAGGTACGGTGGCGCAGAAGCCGTGCAGAGCTGAAAATAAGCCTGCAGTACCTAATTTGGCCTTAGGTATGGGGGCGCAGGAGCTGAGAAAAGCCGAACATTGGCCTGCAGTACCTCATTTGGCCTGAGGTACGGGGCGCAGGAAACAAGCTGAAGTGTCCTTGGGCCTTTTCAGCCATTTTCAGCGCTCTCTGGGGCCCCCCGCATTCGGTATTACATCCCATTGAAGTCAATGCGGAACACATTATTTTAGTTTCCACGGACTTCAATGGGAAAACTGGCTTTGATATGCGAGTACTTTGGATTACGAGCATACTCCTGGAACAGATTATGCTCGTAATCCGAGGTTCAACTGTATTTGAAGGTATAAATCAATACAGCATTTCACCTTTTTCCTTCTCCTGCTGTCTTCTTAGCGCTGATAAATTTTTTAAAGAAGATCACTTTCAACATGCACGTACAGGGCCGCCATCAGGGGGTACAGCCGATAAAACTGTAAGGGACCCCAGGAAGGAATGACTGGTGAAGGGGAGCCATGTTGTGCACTATAGAAACAATCTCACAGCTTCTGCTGCTCTCTGTGTCATTGAGCTCAGACATACATTGAGCTCTTTACTGCCACCTCTGGCTACTATGTGCATGTGCACCCCCTCATGTGTGTACTGTGCTCCTCTGTGTCAGCAACATGTTAGTTTTGTGAAAATGAGCTGGGAATAGGTAGGAAGAGTTCCTTTACAAGTAGGGGCTGTGAAGGAAAGGGGCTGTTTGTGTACAGAGAGGGGCCAGAGGCTTGTGTTTTTTACAGATGTGTGTATGTGTGGGGCTGACATATATATATATATATATATACAGGTGGGGGGCTGGCATTTATACAGGTGGGAAGCTGACATATATTCAGGTGTGAGGGGGCTGAGATATATATATATATATATATATATATATATATATATATATATATATATATATATATATATATACACACATACACACACGATTAAGGGAGGACTGAATGCATACAGGTGAGGTGGCTGGTGTGTGAATTCCGTGGGATGGCCGGGGGGCAAGCCCTAGGGAATGTTGGTGGTTAGGTTCGGGGGGGCCCAGGCCTAAAGCTGTGTAAGGGGCCCAAAAATTTCTGATGGCTGCCCTGTGCACGCACCATAGGTTACCAGGGAGCATGCAGGTAAGGTAATTGTGAATGCCTTTCTAAATATAACACTTGAAAACACCAATCTGTCCTTCCCTTCCTCTTAGCATATTTCTGATTATACATGTAGCGCTTACTCCCGAAGGAGGCGCTGAATTTGTTGGGTCTTTTCCCACATAGCCAGGCAACAAGAATTTCCATGCTTTCTATACAGGCTGCAGCCTCTGTTACTCCACCCTCTAAGTCATGGGTGCTCAACCTGTGGCTCTCCAGCTGTTGCAAAACTACAATTCCCATAATGCCTCAGCCTTTGGGAGACATGCTTGTACCTGTCAGCGGCTTGCAATGCCTCATGGGAATTGTAGTTCCGCAACAGCTGGAGAGCCACAGGTTGAGCACCCATGCTCTAAGTTCTAGAACTATCCAGTGAGTTCTAGAAGCCAGGGGGAGGTAACAGAGCCACAGCGTTGAAGCACTGCACAGAAGAAAACAAATTAATCCCTGCTCCTCTGCCTACAGAGAGGCCAACTAAATTTACCTCATCTAGCAATTAGGAGGTTACTACATACATGTTTCCAGACACTCTGGAGGAGAAGACATGAACTGAAATTCTATTATTACAACCACGAATAATGACTTGTGCAACAGCAGCATGACCATTCATTTGTTTTACCCTGGAACATGTACTTTTGCTTTAATAAATGATGTGCCTGTTTACCCCTTCCTCTTTACAATGATGCAATAGCACTGATGTTTGGGTGAGTGAGAACTATTAACTATGTATGCAAGAGTCTCAGTAATAAGTTGACATTGTACTGTATAGGTACAAACAGTAAACACAAATCTATGCTTTATTGTTCCCGTTAAAGCGGAGGTTCACCCTAAAAACATTTTTCTAACATTACATTGTGCTCACTTCCAACATTGACAGTATGCTGATTTTTTATCTTTTTTTGCTGTACATACCGTCGTATAGCCATTTTCCCCCCGAATTCCAGGTAGTGGCTCCCGCGGGAGTGGGCGTTCCTATGCAGAGGCTAAGTGATTGACGTGATGACAAAAACTTCCCCCCGGCGCATAAGGCGCGTCACCAGTTTCCAAAAGAAGCCGAACCTCGGTGCCCAGGCGCCATATAGCGCCGACTCACAGTTCGGCTTCCTTCGGAAACTCGCCTTATGCCCCAGGGGGAAGTTTTTGTCATCACGTCAATCACTTAGCCTCTGCATAGCAAAGCCCACTCCCGCGGGAGCCACTACCCGGAAGCCGGGGGGGGAAATAGCTATACGACGGTATGTACAGCAAAAAATAAATAAAAAAACAGCACACTGTCAATGTTGGAAGTGAGCACAATGTAATGTTAGAAAAATGTTTTTAGGGTGAACCTCCGCTTTAAAGGACAATATTGGGTGATTGTGTAACTATGATTTTCAGTTCCATAACCATACTTGTAAAATACTGGCAGCTATAAAAGAGCTACTACTGCTATGGATGTGAGCCAATAAAGCCACCTAGTATTTCAATGGGAGCATTAGCCTACCTTGGCTTTTTGTAACACCTTCCCTTTATTGCTTGTTGCTACGGGAGGCGTTCTGCGTCTCAGTTCTGCTGCACTGTTGACAGGTAGAGGACGTTCACTTTCTTGCTGGGTCTTGGGGGTCTGGAAAGAACATAGGAAATTGGTGATTCTTACAAAACAATGAATGTAACTGTAAATATATTGATATATAAAAGTTTTACATTTTATGGAGACTTAAAAGGGATTCCAGGCAAATGCTTACGCTGTCCAAGTAATACTGCATATTAGGTTAAATTAAAGTGACTTAATCCAAAGCAGACAAAAAGAAAAACCATGTAGGATGCTCTCATGCCGATGCTTTGGTAGAGCAATACTTTCAGAGTGACTGGCACAAAACAATATAGTACAAAGGAATCCTGACTTCTCCTTGACTCACTTGCTGCATACATAGTTCAGGTCAGTGACTAAATGTATTAAAGCTAGAGAAAGCTAGCATTTTCAGAAAGAAACCAGCAATGGTATTCCCCATATTATTCTCTTTACAGCAGCACTTTAACAAGTTTTACACAAGGTTCACGGGGGTGTCCTGTAGCCTTCTGTAACATACAGTGGGTATATAAAAGAATCATCCCCCTTTAAAATAATCAAATTGTGTTGCTTTGTGGTCTGGAATGAAGACAGACACAGTTTTTATTTTTATGCAGCGATATTTACTTAGAACATCCAAGTGAAAGATACAACACCAACATGTCAAAAAAATAGGGCTGTGGAAATTAACTATTAATTCATCGCTTAATCTTTAATTTTTTTGATCGTTCAAAATTCTTTTGATTGGTACTCACCTCTCCGCCAGCTTCCGGGCCTTCAGGAAGTTCCGTCCGAGATCCGGTGACGTCACGAACACTGGCGGGGCTTGCCGTGTCCCATCTGAAGGGCTTCTTTGCTGTGCCTTCATATCTGCATGCCGGCGGGACCTTACTATCTGCCACACGCAAGGGCTGTTACACTTCCCTCTATCACTTCCCTCTATCAACCTGGTATTCTACACTGCTTTTTCTACTCTTTGGTATTACTCGCACCATTTTTACAGTTTTTATAGCTACATCGATTTTATCCCCAGTGCAATATTTATTTTGTTACCTACTTGAAGACTATAAAAGTTTTAATGCTATTCCCATCGAGCGCTGCCTTCGTGTGTTTTTTGTATCCTGCTATCCATTTTTACAGTGGTTGGTAGCTGCACTGGGAATCAGCCTGCAAGGAGATCAGCTAAAAGTAGTTGGATCTGTATGTGCGTTATAATTAATCGAAATTAGTCGATTAATAGATTAAAAAAAAAAAATCGATTAATCGAAACACAAAAATTTTGATCAGTAACAGCCCTACAAAAAAAAAATCATTTAAAAACAGAATCACTGAGTTGGAAAAAGAATCACCCCCTTGTGTCAGTATTTTGTTGAACTGTCTTTTTAATTACAGCCTTTATAGTCTGTTGGGATGTCTCTACTAACTTTGCACATCTAGACTTTGCAATATTTGCCCCACTCTTCTTTGCAGAACTGCTCAAGTTCAGTTAAATTTGATGGTGACCATTTGTGGATTGCAGTCTTCAAGTCATTCCACAGATTTTCAATGGGGTTTAATTTGGGTTTTGACTAGGCCACACAAGGACATTCACCTTTTTCTCGTTCAACCACATTGTGGTTATATTTGTTGTGTGCTTTGGGTCATTGTCATGTTGGAAGGTAAACTTTCTTCCCATTGACAACTTTCTGGCAGAAGGAAGCAGATTTTCCTCAAAAATTTGACAGTATTGTGGTCCATCCCTTTTACCCTTCTTTTCTGACAAATGCTCCAGTCCCTGCTGCAGAACCAGGACCCATACCAAGCAATTGTGAGAGTACTTGTACTCGCCCCAATGCTCCTGATGCCTAATCCGATACCTGGAACCGGAAGTTGGTGGGCGGAGAGGAAATCAGTCTGGCAGTGGTGGAACTAGGGGTAAGCTGGCCGGGGCAGGGGTGCAGGGTGCCGACGCAAAATTCCATCCGAACCGGTGACCAGAGCCGTCACATTCGGTAAAGGAAGTGGCGTTCCATGTCTCCAGAGGGTAAACATCACGATGCCCATCTTAGTACACCTTGCACTTGGCTGCAGTAAGCCAGCAGCGGATATCTTGGTTTACTCAGCCCATATAGTTCGGGCTGGATGTAACAAGATGTCCGCTACTGCTTATTGCACTCGAATGCACGGTGTACCAATATGGGCGTCGCAGCATACTTACTAGAATGAATGATGAGAGGCAAGGAAGGATTTTGAAATGCTATATGCCATCCTTCATCTCCTCTCAACATTCATGCACTTTATTATGCAATTGCCAATCAGTGCTGCATTTCAGTGCCCATCAGTGCCTGCCCAAAAGTGCCATCCATCAGTGCCCATAAGTGCCATCCATCAGTGCCCATAAGTGCCGCCTAACAGTGCTGCCTATCAGTGCCCATAAGTGCCGCCTATCAGTGCCCATAAGTGCCGCCTATCAGTGCCCATAAGTGCCGCCTATCAGTGCCCATAAGTGCCGCCTATCAGTGCCCATAAGTGCCGCCTATCAGTGCCGCCCATCAGTGCCGCCTATAAGTGCCGCCTATCAGTGCCGCCCATAAGTGCCGCCTATCAGTGCCGCCCATAAGTGCCGCCTATCGGTGTTATCTATCAGTGCCCATATGTGCCGCATATCAGTGCCAGCCACTTGTCAGTGCCAACTATCAGTGCCCATAAGTGCTGTCTATCAATGCCACCTATCAGTGCCCATCAGTCAGTGCCATCTATCAGTGATCATTAGTCAAACTGTCACATGACATAATAATCAGTATCGACGAGTACTTGAAAAAAAAGCATTGGTACTTGTACTCGGTCTTAAAAAGTGGTATCGGGACAACCCTATAGTTTGGTGTTAAGGGCAAAATAAGTACATTTTAGTCTCATCTGACCAGAACACCTTTTTCCATGTGGCCTCGGAATCTTCAAGGTTCGTTTTGGCAAATTTCGGTCATGACTGCATGTGGCCTTTGAGGAGTGACTTTTTTCTTGCAACTCTCCCATACAAGCAATCTTTGTGGAGAATTTGTGATGTTGTTGTCACATGTACACAATGACCACTCTTTGTCATAAATTCCCGCAACTGCTTCAGGAGTTACTGCAGGCCTCTTGGTAGCCTCTCTGACCAGTTTCCTCCTGGCTCTTTCATCCAGTTTGGAGCAACGTCCTGGTCCAAGGAGGGTCTGTGTTGTACCAAATACCTTTCACTTCTTAATAATATACTTCATTGTGTTTCTAGGCATTGATAAAGCCTTTGAATTTTTTTGGTGTCCATCTCTTGACTTGTGCCTGTCAATAACTTTATCCAGGATATATTGCCACTATAGTGCCTTGCCACTTATAGTTGATTATTTGCTTCAGTTGCAGGGACAGAAATGTTCCAGGAAAGCTCTTGTCATGCTGAGCTTATCAAAATCACCATAGCTGATTACAGCTGAAAGTCAAATGGCTTTGTGTGCCATTGAGAATGGGATCAGCTACACCTGATTGAGTTTGCAAGTCAAAAACTGTGTCAGTCTTAATTTCAGGCTCCAAAGCAACAAAATGTGATTATTTTAAATGTGGGCATTTTTTTCTATATCCATTGTAATGCTGTGACGTGTCTGTCTCATGGATTAGTGTGAAGGGGTGAGGCTGCTTTAGGCTCAGACAGTGCTTGGACCAGTAAAAACACTAAACTGTTTATAGATAGGACTATTAAGAAGCTAAAGATACCAGCAACTAGAGGGATTTAGATAGCAAGGCAGGCAGCTGTACAAGATAAATTCCAGAAAGAAAAAAAGAGTCATTAAAGGTGAGGTTCTTCAATTTAGTCAATTAAAATGTTGAATTTTACCCTAGTCATACATGAGCAAATATGGGTGCTGGACCTAAACATCAACTGGTGTGTCTTTGCTAGATTTGGTTGAGCACACCTAAATTGACCAATAAATACTTTAAAAGTGATAAAGAGGGAGGAGATATAGATAGAAAGCGAATACTTAGATAGACTGACAGATTTGCTTCTAAAAACATGGGACACTCTACCTGTTAGGCCTCGTACACACGACCAGACATGTCCGATGAAAATGGTCCGCGGACCGTTTTCATCGGACATGTCTGCTGGGATCATTTGGTCTGATGTGTGTACACACCATCAGACCAAATGCCCCGCGGACAGAATACGCGGTGACGTGGCGGCGACGATGATGCGGCGACGTGCGCGAACCAGGAAGTTCAATGCTTCCACACATGCGTCGAATCACTTTGACGCATGCGTGGGATTTCGGGCCAGCGGACATGTCCGATGAGTTGTACTAACCATCGGACATGTCCGACGGACAGGCTTCCAGCGGACAAGTTTCTTAGCATGCCAAGAAACTTTTGTCCGCTGGAAACCTGTCCGCTAGGCCGGAAAACTGTCTGGTAGGCCCTACACACGGTCGGACATGTCCGCGGAAACTGGTCCGACGGACCAGTTTCAGCGGACATGTTCGGTCGTGTGTACAAGGCCTTTTAGCTGCATCTTAACTAGCTACTAGGGTTTAGACCAGGGGTCTTCAAACTACGGCCCTCCAGGTGTTCAGGAACTACAATTCCCATCATGCCTAGTCATGTCTGTGAATGTCAGAGTTTTGCAATGCCTCATGGGATTTGTAGTTCCGCAACAGCTGGAGGGCCGTAGTTTGAGGATCCCTGGTTTAGACTTTGGACTGCCCCTGAAGGCTTCTCATGGCCCACTACTGAGCCATGTTTTGGACAACAGCCTGGCTGGCCAGTTTTCAGTCATGGGATGTAGAAGGTGGACCTGAGTACTAAACCACAGGGGCTGGTTGAGATCACCCTGTATTTTAGGGATCCTTGGCAGCCCAAGGCAGAGCATGCATGCATGCATGTACATGCCAGATTTGACAATTCTCTCCTCTCACTTTTATAATTCTTTCCAGCATTTTAAAGTGATCACAGCTATATTTTAAGACCCCCATATCAAGCACTTTCTGATCTTGCTATCAGGAACAATATGACTCTTAAGATTTTTTCCATCAAGCAATTCCCTATTAGAGAATATTTGTGCTTACAATTTCTCTTTCCTCTGGTCAGTAGAAATAGTAGGATTAGGCCTCGTACACATTATAGGTTAACCAGAGGACAACAGTCTGACGGACCGTTTTCATCGGTCAAAACCGATCGTGTGTGGGCCCCATAGGTTATTTAACCTTCGGTTAAAAAAAAGCAAACTTGCTTTAAAATTTAACCGATGGATTGCTAACCGATAGGTCAAAACCGATCGTTAGTATGCAAAACCATTGGTTAAAAACTCGCGCATGCTCAGAATCAAGTCAACGCATGCTTGGAAGCATTAAACTTCGTGTGTTTTACGTCACCGCGTTCTGACACGATCGGTTATTTAACCTATGATGTGTAGGCGTGACGGACATCAGTCAGCTTCATCGGTTAACCTAAGACAACGGTCCTTCAGACCGCTGTCCTCTGGTTAACCTATCGTGTATACAAGGCCTTAGCCTATTGATTTTTTTAGCCTGCTTGTCTGACATTCCAATGGTATGCACTATCATTTGTATCATATTGAGTCCACATGAACCCAAGTTGTTATATGACTGCATCAGAATTGTCAGATCATAGCACAATTTCTTCCCATGCAGGAGTACATTTATATTAATCCTGATTTAGTTTGGCTGGGAACTGCATCTTCCATTAAATAGCGGATTGTAAATCTAATGGTGGTAGAAAAATAGCAACCAAATATGCAGGTTTTAAATGATTTAGCTTTTATTCTAGTTATTCTAGCTATACAATTCTGAGATCTCTTATTTTGTAGTAATTTTGCACATAATTTGACATTATTTGATTTATTTTCCTCTGTGGTGGCTGTGATGAACTTTTACCGTATATGGTTGCAAATTACACTCAAACCTTGATTTGGTTTACGTAAAACTATCCGGTCATAAAACACCTGACAGACTGTGTGTCTCTGTCTACTTACAGGATTTTCAGGTTTTCCAGTCACTGCCAGTCCAAGAGAGGGGCCTCCAGCAAGAGATTTCTTCAGATTTTCTTTCACCTCTATAAGTTGAAGCTCCAGGTCTACACGGCTCTTCTCATTGTTCTTGCACTGTTCCTCTAGTGAGGCCAGCTTTGCCTCCAGTTCTTCTTGCTTCTTCCCTGGAATCAAAGTGCAACTGTTGTTGTTAATAATGCTGCCAATTGGCAATACTTTTTTTAGTTTCAGATAGAGTAGGGAATGGTTGGAAACCCTGCAAGGTTTTTACCGTTGTCTTTGTTCCTGTGGGGAGGATTCGCCATTTGTATATGTCCTGGAGACCATTGTCTTCGATAAAATGATGGGATTTCCAACATTTTATGGTTGCTACTGCTACAGGAGGTAGGGGGAAAGCTTTCAATGGACCTTAACCTGTCTCCACTCTATCCAACATTTAAAAAAGGATCTATAAACAAGTTAACCGCTAGGAAGCTTATCCAATACTTTCTCCACAATACTGTACAAAGGGCCTGAAGTGGGGACCTGTATATGGAAGAAACTGGATAAACATCATCTTGTTATAATGGAGCTCCTACAGGATCTATTATATCACTGTGGGTAGTGGTGGCTCATCAAACAGCGTAGAAATCTCTAGAAGACAGAAATCTGAGGCACAGGTCCATGTTTACTGAAAACCTATTTACGTGCTCAGTACGTGAGATAGCTCAGTACCTAGTGATGCAACATCTGACTTTTCCTGGGAAGGGAAGATCGCCAAGGGAGATTTAATATGGGAGTAGTTTACTACCTTAACTTTGCAGTTTAAATGTGGGATGAAAAGGTAATATTTTGGTATTGGGTCCTGACCTGTATAGTTCATGTGAACCCCAACTGCAGTGAGAGATGCTTCATTAGCCATGGACAGCACGAGAATGTCCTTCATATCTGGTGGCTGTGCCCATGATTGGTTGTGTTCTAGTTTAGGGTCTGTGGGTTGATCTAAATGCTCCAATCAATGACCACTAAGCTGGCCCTATTGCATTGCCCAATTCCAGGCCTTTTCTCATATCAACAAAAAAACGAATGACCTATCTATTTTGGCTGCCAAACAGACCATAGGCAAATCTTGGAAGAAACCCTTTGTCCAATTTCAAGTAGTGAAAGACCATATGACCACATTAATGATTAACAAAAAAAATGTCTAGCATCCTAAACGACTCCTACTCTAAATCCCTCAAAACATGGCTTAATTATGTTTTACCGTCTTTGTATACTTTTAATTTAGGTCAGTTATAATTTGCTGGAAAGACAAAACCAGAGCAGATTTCAAGCTCGACTCACCAACCGAATTAACCTGTCCAATAGTCTGTATCAAAAACAGGGGTCTAGTTGGCACACATTTGCAAATGCATGCATAAGCTGCAAGGTCTCTTCAAGGCACCCTGTGTATTGCTTGCAGTCCTAACCCTACAAAAAATTATGAGCATCTCTACAGTGGGAGCACATGCATTCTAATGGATAGACAAGGGGCAGATGGGCCTGGGGGTAGTCCAGCCCTCCTTAAAGGCACAGGGGGCACACTGGACACCGAGCACATAGCACAATGGCAGCAAAGGTGTCCAGTGTGTCCCCTGACCAAATTTACACCAGTAACAAAGAGATGGCCCTTGCCCCACCTATAACTGACCTTTACAGTGAGGAGCACATGGAAAAGCAAATGCATGTGTAGCACTGCCCCCTTGGGGCATGCTTGGTAATGCATGTTCTCCTGTGCAGACCCTGTGAACTCTCCAGCCCCTCTCTAGGTTCAGACATGTTGCGTATACCTTTGAATGACATACGGACACAAAAGCAAGTAGTTTCAACTCTCTCCGATTTTACTTACTCAAGAAAGGAGATTTAAATGAAGGATTAGTCAGTCAAATCATGGTTACAGCCAAGACCAAGTTGAAATAATGCTTGCAGCAATAACAGTTCGTAATGACAAGTAGATGATAACAATATACACAATCACGTGAATACCTTGAGGAAGCTATTGGTGGATATAAGGAAATGTTTCTGCTTTAAAGAATTACCTAGGGCCGGCCTATAATACCTTTTAATCCTGATGAGAGATAATGTACTATAGTTACCAGTAAAGTTTCCCCTTTTGTTTTGTACCTTAAAGGGGTGGTTCACCCTAAAAACTACATTTTCTTATTCCACTGCCCCCCCACATTTCAATCCGATTAAGGCTCTTATTATTTTTTTCATGCTGTACATACCTTAGTACAGCATATTCACCCGTGCATCCGGGTTGCGAGTCCCGCGGGAGTGGGCGTTCCTCACATGCCGGTGATTGATGTTTTGCCCAAAAACGAGCTCCCCCCGTCGCGTAAGCCGCGTCACGGTTGGCGAAAGGAGCCGAACGGCGAGTCGGCGCTATACTGCGCATGCGCATCGCCGTTCGGCTCCTTTCGCCAATCGTGACGCGGCTTACGCGACGGGGGGGGAGCTAGTTTTTGGGCAAAATGTCAATCACACACACACATGTGAGGAATGCCCACTCCCGCGGGACTTGCAACCCGGATGCACGGGTGAATATGCTGTACTAAGGTATGTACAGCATGAAAAAAATAATAAGAGCCTTAAATCGGATTGAAATGTGGGGGGGGGGGGGGGCAGTGGAATAAGAAAATTTAGTTTTTAGGGTGAACCACCACAATAAAAAATATCGCACGGAAAATGTAATATTTCTTCAAAGCGTTACTTCAGTATTGATATTTCTGAAGGCCTTATTTAAAATAAATGTTAGGCTTCAATCTAAAGCGAAAGATGTCACAAAGCAAATAATTTTGTACTTTTAAAGAATAGCAGTAATGTTTCATTTACCTGTACTATTCTTCAGTTGCTCTTTCAGTTCTCTCCTTTCTTTCCTAAAAGCTATCAGCTTGTTCCGGATGGCCTCCTTTTCCTTTTCCAGGCGCTCTTTTTCAATAATAAATTGCCGTGCATCTTCCTCAGCTCTGTTTTTGCCATACTTATATTGGTTGGCATCTGAAACAGGTGGACCATATATATAAAAATATTCTCCATAAATTCTAAGCATGTTTGTTATATACAAGAATCACTTTGCCAAAATTTGGCATTTAGCAAAATTGAATTTTTTGAATAGGTCTAGAAATTTACTGCTATCACATCTTGTCTGGAATTGCTTATCTTTATCTTCTAACAGAGTATAAAAAGGGCTTACTTGAAGCATGACGCTTGACTTTAACTTCAGGATCCACTCTCCGGGACTTTTCACTACAGGATGAGGCATGGCGCTTTACTTGCGTTCCACCTTGCGTGCGCTTAGGATCTTCCACCTAGAAGCATATCCACAATCAACTAAAATCAATGTTTGGCACATACTGATAATATTAACCCCATATTTAATCTGCAGAAAATTAATATTGCCATGGATTTCAGGGCCTCATTTATTAAAGAGCTGACTCTAAATGGAAGTTGCGGGATAACACAGGCTGATTCAGAGAAGTCTTAACTATACAGTTACACAAGGGAGATGCACTATAGTTACTATTCTCAAAATACTATGATGGTGTGCAATTCATTAGGCGTGTATGGAATGTGTTATACACATTAGCAATATATTTAAATACCTTTACTTCACCACTCCTGTTAAAATATTCAGAGATAACACAGCAGTAAATACTTTGTAAACTAGACTATATAAAAGGAATGCATGTTAATTTGCAAAAGCAAAGTTCAACAGCTCCCACTACTGGTCATTATATAGAAAGCACAAGGGTACGTGTAGTATACTCACTTTAAGACCAGGCTTTTTCTAACACTGGCCCGGATTCAGAGAGAATTTACGCCGGCGTATCCATAGATACGCCGTGTAAATTCAAATCTGTATTCAGAAAGCAAGATACGCCGACATTAGCCTAAGATACGACTGGCATAAGTCTCTTACGCCGTCGTATCTTAGGGTGCATTCTCACGCTGGCCGCTAGGTGGCGCTCCCGTAGTTTTCGGCGTAGAGTATGCAAATTACCTAGTTACGCCGATTCACAAACGTACGTGCGCCCGGCGGTAGTTGTTTTTTACGTCGTTTGCGTAAGGCTTTTTCGGCGTAACGTTGCTCCTGCTATTAGGTGGTGCAGCCAATGTTAAGTATGGACGTCGTTCCCGCTTCGAAATTTAAATTTTTTGCATTGTTTGCGAATAGGGCTGGACGTAATTTACGTTCACGTCGAAACCAATGACGTCCTTGCGACGTCATTTAAAGCAATGCACACTGGGATATGTACACGGACGGCACATGCGCCGTTCGTAAATCACGTCAGGTCATCACATATTAGCATAAAACACGCCCCCCTTCCACATTTAAATTTAACGCGGGCTTACGCCAGCCCCATTTACGCTACCCTGCCGCAACTTACGGAGCAAGTGCTTTGTGAATACTGCATTTGCTCCTGTAAGTTGCGTCGGCGTAGCGTAAATACAATACGCTGCGCCACCGTAACATAAAAAAAAGCAGCTTTTTTGGCTAGAAAATGTATTATTATATATATTTTTCTTAGCAGAGGCCCTAGAGAATAAAATGGTGGGTTTTGCAATTTTTTTTATGTAGCACGGTATTTATGGAATTTTCTTTGGAACAAATACACTTTAATGAATTTGAATGCACACAAACACAATATCAATTTTTTTGGTGAAACACAAAAAAGATTGCATTACTCCGAGTAAATAGACACCTAACATAATCACACTTTAAAAAGGCGCATGCTCGTAGAATGGAGCCAAACTACGCGAATAAAAATATCCATAGGCAACGTTTTTAAAGCCTTTACAGGTTACCAGTATATAACATAGAGCTGCTTGGGGAACTTCCAGTCCTCGAAAAGCTCTATGGTAAGCCAACGCACTAATTAGCTGCCAGGATTGCTTTAACAAAAAAGCCGGGCACCCACAGAAAAAAATAGGCATCATCCAAGTATACCACTTAAAAGCCGGAAACGTAAATATACATATTGCTGTCTTCAAGTGGATACTGTATGCAGAGAATTAGTTCTTGAAAAATGAACCATGTGTGTCAATGGAAAGATAGCAGATTAACTTACCTTTTCATAGGTCACATCATCGTAGATTCGGGAATCACTACTACTGCTATGTGAAGATTTTGCCCACCTAAAAAAGTCAGATAATCTCAGATACCTTCTTAAAAAAACATAGCAAATTACATTGTATTTTATTAAATCTCCTCATTACTTGACTGCATATTTTCAGTCTTGGTGGATGTTGGAGAGTTATACCCAACAACTTTTTATATCAGTCAGATGGGATCTTTGGCACACCTGATGTGGCCAAGTGGGTCTCACTCGCCTTTTATATATTTTGTAAAATGTATTTAAATTTTGTAACAGGAGATGGCAGAACATACAAACATAGGAAGCCAACATTCTCAAATGGACAAGAAACTATCAGGGAATTATGGCTCCTGGGGATCCTGTTGCAGGGAAACCCATAATATAGAAGATACAGGAGACGTCATGTACTAGCTTCAATCAGGTATATATATATATATATATATATATATATATATATATATATATATATATATATATATATATATATATATATATATATATATATATATATATATATATATATAGCTCAAAGGGGTGTAGTAAATTTAGAAACAAATTATTATCAACATCTAACTGTAGGAAATAATGATAGGCATGACATATTGAAATCACAAAACGTATTTAATATGTATGGACATTCCAATTCCGCTTTACTATAGTCAGAACAATGAAAAATTATTTTGTGTACAGGCACCACACTCTGCACTTCTAGAAATGAGCCACATCCAGTAATATACATACAGTAGCTCACAAAAGTGAGTACACTCCTCACATTTTTGTACATTTATCTTTTGCATTTGATTTCCCGTAAATTAGCTGGTTGCAGGAACGTATGTTAAATGCACAAGCGCCCCCCCCCCTACTCTATATATTCAAGTATACATGTTCCCCTGGTGCTAATACAGGTTTGTACCAAAATATTATATTGGAATTATCTTTTAGCGGCTAGATTGTATAGGTCTGTATATCTCTTTAGTTGGGGATGGTGGAGAGAGAGACACCAAAGGGTCCCTGTGCAAGACCAATTTCTGGATCCTCCATGGAACTACTGTATATGGATTGATAACTAGATAGAGGTAAATGATGCCTAGGTCTATGCAACAGTGGGATGGGTTTTGGTAAAAACAGTCTCTTAAGTCCCAAAAGGTCCTTGCACAAATAGTGCGTCTATCCTTGGATTACGGACTATTCTAATTGTCCATTTTCTATGTGACCGCTGGTGAAAGCATTATGTGATAGAACCTTTCCCTGTCATGGTGTGTGTTGCCCAAGATTCTCAACTAGGCAGGTTGAGGGACTTCTCAGTTTCCTCCATAGTTGGTAAAATCTGGTTTGGGACCTGGAGCCTAACATTTCAAAGTGATCCGGGTGGGATGAAATCTCCACTCCTGGGGCCAGGTTTTGGGAACAGCTAGCACACAGATTGTGTGTGCTGGGCTTTTTGCAGAGTCAGGGCCAGGGTTCTGGGCTCCACCTGTTATAGAAATGTATGACAAGATGGTGCCCCGTGTAGTGAGGAGGGTTTAAAGTTTGGATAGATATGATTTATTGTATGGTAGACAGAACTGGTTTAGGTCTATTTTGTTTTAACCTGTCTGAATACCTAACAAACTTACTCTTCAGAACTTAACCTTTTCTTTTTGTCTATGCGAAAGTGTTTATGAGACTGATTTTGAATAATGTAGATATATATATAGAATGAAATTGTAGCAGGGATTTCTGTTTGGAATCTTGGAGACAGTGGCCCAGGTTCAGAAAGGACTTAAAACGGCGCAACGCCAGGTGCGCAGCCGTGGGTCCTAATCCGAGCCGTCGTATCTATACGCCTGATTCTTAGAATCGCTCACGCATAGATATCCATAAGATCCGACAGGCGCAGGTCTCTTACACCGTCGGATCGTAACTGCATATTATTATTTTTATTTTTTTTCCTGACCACTAGGTGGCGCTTCCGTCGAATTCCGTGTTGAGTATGCAAATTAGCTAGATACGCGAATTCCCGAAAGTACGCCCGGCCGACGCAGTAAAGTTACGTTAGGCTTTTCCCGGTGTATAGTTGCCCCTGGTATATGAAGCATAAGTATGGCTGTCGTTCCCGCGTCGAAATTTGAAAAAGTTACGTAGTTTGCGTAAGTCATCCGTGAATGGGGCTGGACGTCATCTACGTTCACGTCAAAATCAATGACGTCCTTGCAGCATACTTTGGAGCAATGTACACTGGGAAATTCCACGGACGGCGCATGCGCCGTTCGGCAAAAACGTCTATCACGTCGAGTCACAGTAGATTTAAAAAAAAAAAAACACGCCCCCTGATCCAAATTTGAATTAGGCGGGCTTGCGCCGGCTGATTTGCGCTACGCCGCCGCAACTTACAGAGCTAGTGCTTTGAGAATACAGCGCTTGCCCGTCTGGGTTGCAGAGGCGTAGCGTAGAGCGGATACGTTACACCCGCACAAATTTACCCCGCTGACTGTGAATCTGGGCCTGTGTGCGTCTATGCAGCTGACCCTTTGAATGAGATTAGGCCAATCTTTGTGAGTGAAACACACCTATGCTTTGGTAAATAAACAGTGGGGCGATGGCGCCGCTATAATGATTAATATTCAATAAGGTGTGGGTGTAGTGGTTATTAAACCTCTCTATTATGTACAGGGGCCTTGAATGTTGTTTTTTTCTCAGAGGCTGGGGTTTATTTGTTTTGCACGGTGGACATCTCTGGCATCCGTGGAGTCCTTCAGGTTCTGGACAGGTGTTCGCTTCCCTGGGGGGATCGAGTGCATTGTGGACGGGGTGTGTTGGTGGTGTTGGTGCTCTGCGGTGGGTGAGTCTGGGTCGTGATGGCAATACCGCTACTAAAAGTTCTGTGCTCTCTGAAAATGGGCCAATACTTTTTGAAGATCTTTTCCAATTGTTGGTATTGGTTGCTGTATACTGTGATAAAGGCCAGATCCATAGTAGGTGCTTAATGAAGCTTTTTCTTGTTGAGCAAAGCTTCCCTATCCATCTCACAAATGTTAATTTTCAGTTGTTGTCAGCACCTATGCTTTTGGGCTGCGTTTCCACTGGTGCAACTCCAATGTGGCCTGATTCAAGGTGCGATTTGGAAATGCAGCTTTAGTGCAGCTTTGAATGCGTTTTTTTGATCCAGAAGTCGCATCAAAATGGTGCAGGTACCTTTATCGGTCGCTGCAGCATTGAGCCACATAGAGTGGAATGGGTGCTATTGAAATCAATGGGCTGCGAGTTGTAATGCGACTTTGGGTCCAAAGTCGCATGGCAAATCACATCAGTGGAAACGGAGACTAAAATCACACTGAATTATCTGGATGTATGTAAATCTATTCCTCTGTTTAATCAAATAACTGGGGATGGTAAGCGGTGTAATAAGATCTGTAAACACTGACTATATTGTAACTGCTAAAAATCATTATTAGGTAAGCG
Organism: Rana temporaria; assembly: GCF_905171775.1. NCBI lineage: Eukaryota > Metazoa > Chordata > Amphibia > Anura > Ranidae > Rana > Rana temporaria. Next base: position 240,432,358 of record NC_053491.1, read on the forward strand.
TCAGTTAAATTAGTGCAATTAGGTGCCTCTTGCACTGCAAGCAATCATAACGATCTAATAAGTAAGCATTTCTTTTAGAATGTTGCAGAAAAGTTCACGGGAGGACAACTAATTTAGTTGGGAAAATCCCCGGGCTAATTTTTTGAAGGACTATAGTCAGTCATTGTTCTGACAAGTAGTGAAAAAAGATCAGCAGAGGGGCAGTACCGGTCCACTCAATCAGGGGTCAAAGCGTAGCTAACTTTGGGAAAAAGCGACCTTTAAGGGTTTGCGGGATCAGCTCAAGGTCCTTCGTCCGCAAAAAGGATGGGAAATCAAATCGCTTCAAAACGGATGTCGAACCGGGGGGAGCCTTACCACGTGACTCCGAAGGAAGAAATGATAGATGAATATGGACCTTGGGTTGTGAAATATATAAAAGATTGGGATCAGTGGACAGGAAAGCAATATTCGAAAAAGGGTACTTTCAAGCCAAGCGCTTGGGAAGCCCGGTGGTGCAGTCACCACGGGAAGATGATACGAACAAATGAAAAAAGATGCTTGGAGGGCAGGGATGGTAGGATATCAGAACTGATGAGGTGAGTATTTTTAATAGGGAATCCACATCCCCAGAGAAGTGATGATGAACAGAGTTTATGGGTAAGTAGGATATAGAACATGTAAGGTCTTGAGGTCATATTTGACCTAGATAAATGGATTGTGAGAGTGTGTGACGTGTGTTCTCAGCTGCTGACTCAGCGCTGACAGCCCGAATGACCCCCCCTTCTATTTTGTGAGGGTGTGTGAAACAGCTGTATTGTCATGCAAATTGAGTGAGCCGAGTGAATGGTAAAGCGAAAGTAAGATGCCTTATGTGTATGTATATATATATATATATATATATATATATATATATATATGTGTGTGTATTTTTTTTGTATTAACGGTAATCTTTGTTTCCATAGAAGTTTCTTTTTGAAGTTTTCCAATGTACTCAGAATAGGTAAGTAGGATTGTCTTGCAAGACAAAAGGGAAACTTATAAAAAATGTGTTTGTTTTAAAACTGCTCATTTTTAACCATGGTGAATACATTTTTAGGGGGGAATTATTGGTATACCATAGAACAAAAATCCATATGGCATTAATATGTATTATAGTAATACATATTAATGAAACGTTGAGCTCAACAATTTTTGGTATTTTAAAAGAAAGTGCACGGTTTATGTAATATAATGTAATGTATATTTGTGTTTTATATGATAATGTCTTGTTACAGATATATAACCATTGTTTTTTTGTTTCCAGGTTAAGAAAAAATTGAATGTTTATTACTAAACTTTTATTTTGTGTTTTATCCCTCAGAATCGATAACTGTGTTTTTCAGGATTTCAGAATAAGAGGAAATCTTTAGGTTGGTTAGTCGGTCGGGTTTCACAAGGTTTAGGTTTTCATGACCATTATCTAGTTGGAACGTCTAGTGGTCAGTCCAGTTGGCTATGTTTTTGGACCACCTAGTGGGGGTTACATGTGCTGATCCACTGAATAGCAGAACCAACTAACTGAGGTCCGTGTATTAGTTTTTTATGAAAAATTGAGTAAGACTGCAAGGGATAATTGGCACTCTAACACACATATTAGGCTAAGTAGCATTCAGGGGTACCACACTTAGTGTTACAAGGGTTTTGGGGTATTCTCCAGCGGTTGAAATGGATCGGCCATAGATCCGTGGCATATGGTTTTCTTATTTACCCAAGATCAGCCATGCTGACACGTGTAGTTCCATAGATCCAATAGGTAAAATCCTGATGTTACTTTGGCCAGACTTGTGTTTTTAGGACTTCTTAAACTCCCCCCCCCCGCTGTTAAGCCTGGCTGTACAAGGTTGCATTGCCTCAGTGCTACAAGGGAATTTTCTTAGTCTATTGGTCAGCACCCATTGCCTTGAGCTGGATACACATTATGCAATTCTTGTTTTCCAATTTCTTTTAGAGTTACCGGCAGACATGTAGTACGAAGGCCTGCCTGGTGGCATACGAGTTGAAAGTGCATAGGTATGGCCTCGTATTGTATAGTTTTTGGGTTGAGTCTGGAGAAAAGGTGTGCAGGAAGATTGTATGGTTTGATATCAGCTCTTGGCTGTTCCAGAGGCCCTCACTTCCGATATATATGTGGGCATGCAGTATTCTCCTCAGTTAATATCCATAGGTGTCCTTCCTGTCCTAGATTACTTGTGTACCTTAACTGGTGGTCTGTGACTTGCATGCCAAGAATATCAGTGCCCCAGGGTGGCACTAGACTCCTGTCTTTCATGGGAGTCCTGTCTGAATGGTGAAGGCAGTGTGTTTTGTTAGGGGTGAAGGATCACATAGTTTAATTACTGAATTGATAGAGGAGGGAGAAAGTGTGCAGCCTCTATGAGGGATTGGGTGTACCTGGTGGCAGGTGGTTTTCAATCCGGGGATCCAGACTATTTCCCATACTAAAGAGAGGCTCAATGGCGACTGTCTTGGGAGTGGGAGATGGGTCATTGGGTACCGTAATCACTATAGAGCTGGAGATAATCAGGAACACATTGGGAGGCCCTGGGCTACATATCAGGGAAGGGTTAGGAAAATCCAACTCGTTCTATTCTCATCCATAAGGGCATGGACGGAACTTTGGGCATATATCACAGTTAGGTTAGGTACTATCCTATCAGACTCTACTGGGTTACACCCTGGAGTCCATCCTGTAACGAGGGTTGTGAGTCCAGACAGGAATTGAAAGAAATGTTGGAATGGGTGACTAGTATGACATAAAGGTATGTGGTGCAGGTACCCAGGAGACTGACACCTATGCATAATAAGGTGTCTGTTGGCCAAACTAGAGGGTGCCAGGTGATACCTGAATGGGGTGAAAACTTCCTCGTAGAGGCAGTGTCTCATGCTTATCAGTCCTATAAAGAAGCTTTCAGTTACTGGACATGGGAGAGGTACACCTAGTTAATGTCTCACCTGAGAGGTTGAATCCCTGCACAAGTAATGCCAGTAACTACATACAGGAACATGCCCTGTCAAATAAAGGGAATACACGCGGGCTAACAGGGTACAGAGTGGTTGATAAGACTATTACCCTGTATGTGCTGAGTATGCACTGAATCAAGTGATGGTTAAGTGACCAGTGGCTTTCTCCCAGAGATGTGCGGACACAGCATAAGGTTCACGCAGGATGCTTATTTCTGAGGAGTAACCCAACAGAGGAGGGGTGTATTCAGCACTATATAGGGGGAATAGGAGCTGAGATGGGTGTTAGTAATAGAGAGGACAGCGGTCTCCTGAGGAACAGACCCGCCGCCATGGCTTCAGACAATAAGCACGGCTTTGTTGCTCTGAGAGATTGGTGACAATTGTGACAACATGCAACAAAGTTGCATAAATACCCAGTTTAATATGGCTCACAATTTTATGGACCATGTTAAGAGGTTGGAAGAGAGTGTGATAGGGTATAGGACAAAAACATGTCATTGGCTCTGGCGTACATGCAGGGGCAGGCGAAGTTAGTGACCAGTATCAGGCTGAGTGTACAAATCTCTGTATGATGGGCGGTAGCCTGAGGAGTTAGCATCACCACTCAGTAAGACTTTGACACAACTCGCCGCTTACACAATCCAAAATGATAGTCAAACGCCGGGATGGGCTGTACTGGTTTGGATTGTGAGAAATAAGGTGCTGTATGATCCCATATACGGAAGTGCAGACTCGGTCTGTAGATAGGTTGGAATCAATGAGCTTACTGACTGGGGATTCTATCTTGGTGCATTCGGGGCTAAGTGACCCACATGTGATCAGAGGGTATGGAAGCTGAGAGCAGGTTGATATTTCCCCCTGTCAGAAGTGTGACCACGATGTCTTTTGCATTCCAGGTCAATACACGGTGGTGAAGGAGGAATGTTGGGAAGGTATTTCACTGTGGGTTCTGGATGGGGAGATCATTACGGGGGAGGAAACACCTAGGTATAATTTAGGACATAGGCGAGTTTTGTTTCTTTGTCCTAGAGGATACCGATGGGGTGTTAGTCATGGAACTAGGGTGTTCCTTGGACCTACCAGGTGGTAGTGGGGCATGGTCACTGAAATCAAGTCACAGGGAGGGAGTTTTTGTGGGTTTTGTCATTGTTTCAATGGTATATGTGCTGTTGTACTCAATACCGAATGCTGGGGTATGGGTGCTGGTCTAGTGATGCACTGTTGTCAGAATTAGGTTGAATTGTACTCAGCAGGGTACACCACCTTGGGGAGTCTATTGTACCTATTCTCTTGTACTTGGGATGGATATAGACAGAACCCCGGGTTACACCCCAAGTTGCCCTGAAGAAAGGTTTTATAGCAAACCTGACATCCCCTTTACACTTACTGAAACTTCCGTTGGGATTTGGGGAGGAATTAGAAGATAGGTAGTTAAACTTTGGGCAACAGGATTTAAATGGTGCCAACAGTTTGTGCAAGGCGTGAATAAAAAGGCCCGGCTCAAGGGATTTATAAGCTAAGGGGAGGGGGTGGAACAAATATAATAACTGCTGGGAATTATCGGACATGGAGCTGGCTGAGAGAACATTTTAGGTGGAGGTGGGGTAGGCTTCCTGGATAAAACAGTAGTAGGTAGGTAGGGTAGTATCCAAGTGTGCTATGAGTCATATGGATTGGTGGATGACTCAATTCCATGGCTGTCAAAACCTGATTTGCACAGTCTCATCCCTGATTCCGGTCGCCGGGATTGAACATCGTGCTTATACCACAGTTAATTTGGGTACTATCCTATCGGGCACTACTGTGTTACACCCCCGAGTCCAACATGATCTGATGGTTTACGAGTCTGAACAGCCTCAAATGATTGATACTGATGGGTGCTGGAGGAAGGAAGGGGTGGTGTTATGTCAAGGGAAACAGGATAGGATCATGAGACAACAATTCTGGCACAAGGAAGGGTCGTGTCTCCTGGATGCCGAGGAATTGTCCCAACCTTATGTAAAATACTTGGGGCAAGGGTATTGGTGCTGGTATCAAATGTCCAATGATGCTCTATATTCGGCCTACGGGTTGAACTGTACTCAACGGGGTACATTACCTCAGGGAGTCTACTGTACATCTTCCCCGGTCCTGGGAATAGATATAGCCGGGACACAAGGACGTACCCCTATTACCCCAGAGAAAAGGCTTGATATCAAACCTGACACCCCCATACATCTACAGAAACTTCCTCTGGGATTTGGGGCTGAATTAAAGGCTTGGCTGGTAGATTTTGGACAACAGGATGAAATATTAAATGTGCTGAAAGATGCTGAGAAACAAGCCACTATACGACTCACCCATGATCAAAATAAGTTGATCCAAGTATCCCACGCTTTAGAGGAAGACGCTAAGATTTCCTGGTGAGAAAGTATATTTGGGTATAGTCCTAACGCGTCAGCGTTCCTAAACATTTTGCTCCACCCTGTCGTTGTCCTAATCTGTGTAGCTCTACTGCTCTCCCTGATGCAAGTAATGATGTGCATTACTATCAGGAGAATGAACGCCAAAACTATGAGAATGTGCACCTCAACGAGGTATCTTCTCTCAAGGAAAAGCCACTAACTCAGAAACAAATTTCTGAAGAAGCCAGTTCCAATCCAGACCAGTACAAATGTACCGTTTTTTTATACTCCTAGTTTAAATTTTTATCATGTTCGTGTAATAATTTTTAGTAATTTTTATTTCTATTTTTTATTTTTATTTTTGTACTCATTTTTTATCCATCTGGCCCCGTACACACGACCAGTTTCCTCGGCAGAATTCAGCTTCCGACCGAGTTTCTGGCTGAATTCTGCCGAGGAAACTGGCCGTGTGTACACTTTCGGCCGAGGAAGCCGACGAGGACCTCGGCGAGGAAATAGAGAACATGTTCTCTATTTCCTCGTTGTTCTATGGGAGCTCTCCTCCCGCCGAGGTCCTCGGCGGCTTCAGGGCTGAACTGGCCGAGGAACTCGACGTGTTTGGCACGTCGAGTTCCTCGGCCGTGTGTACGAGGCCTTACAATTTTTTACTTTTAATTTTTATACATTTTTTTTTTTTTTTTTTTTTTGTAAAAGTTTTTTCTTCTTCATTTTTTTTCTTTCTCGGTTTTATATAAATTTTTAGTAATTTTGAATACATTTTTTTCTCATTTCTCATTTTTATCAGTTTTTTTGTTGTCCGTTTTAATTTTTATATTTTTTCTCTCATTTTTCTCCCTGAAGGGTTATGGTTATAATTCTTTTACTTTTAATTTTTTAAAGTTTTTCATTATTATTTTTCTTTAGTTATTTTTTTTCCTCTTATTTCATTCAGGTGAGAAAGGTTCCAAAAGTTTTGAACTTTTTCCACCTGAAGGGGGGAGTAGTGCATAGACCTGGAAGAGGAAAATAGTAAATAATGCATCGTTTTTAATTGCCCTCTTGTTGGAGAACTATATATTATTTTTTATTATTTTTCTTTGGTTTGGGGAAGAGCCTCTAAAATTTTTTAGTAAGAAGTACAGCCGGGTTTGACTAAATTCTAAAAAGTTTCTTGGCAACCATTGTTTAGTCGCTCCTTTTTAATATTTTTAATTTTTGTTTTTAACCCGACTTGTACATTATTAAGTGACCATGATCATGATCACCTGTTGATCACCAATAGGGCAGAAGAGTCTATTTTTTTTTTTTTTTTTTTGTTTATTTTTTTGTGTTTTGTTCTTGTTTTTTTGTAAGAGAGGACCCTAGAACTATATTTTTTTTCCTGTTGATCTAGGAATAAGCCTCTTCAATTTGTAATAATAACGTGCGGTCAGGTTTACCCAAAGTCTACAAATTTAAATCATCTCTCTCTCGTTATTATCTGTGTACCTGACCAGCAAAAATACCACCGATTACTAGTAGGAGAGAGGAGTCGTTTTTTTGAACGGAACAATGTTCTATTTTTTTATTTTTTATTACGTTTTTTGAATACCGATTCAATGCTCTTTAACAATCGAAAGTGGAATCTAAACTGGAGAGCTTGGTTGGAGCAGCATTAAATCTGTAGTTTATTTTTTTGTTTTTTTTTCTATTCTCCATATTCTTTTTCATTACTCACCTCTCTTCCTTTCCTCCTTTAATTTTATGCTCTCTAAGTTTTTATTTTTTGGCTTCCATCATACATCTTCTCAGGATAATGTAACTAGAACTTCAGTCATATTTTGTTTTTAAGGCACGTGAGCATTCCTGCCCGCCAGTGCCATATTGTATCCCTGGACATCCAGGTTTTCATGTCTTAAAGTAATTCTATCTACGGCTTTATAGTTATAAAGGCCACCCCACGGCTCCTGTCTGACATTCCTCCAATAACTGCACACTGACGTTCTCCTTTCTCCTTTTGTATTCATACATGACTGTCTGGAGGCCCACCCAACCACCACCTGAAGAAACAACGACAACCAAGTCATTTTTCTTTTAGAAGACAAACGTGCCATGAATAAGACACTCCGAAACCCTTCTTCACCATGCTGGAAAAGTGCTGCCTCGCGGTCCGATCCGATGGTGCCACGTGTAGTGAGGAGGGTTTAAAGTTTGGATAGATATGATTTATTGTATGGTAGACAGAACTGGTTTAGGTCTATTTTGTTTTAACCTGTCTGAATACCTAACAAACTTACTCTTCAGAACTTAACCTTTTCTTTTTGTCTATGCGAATGTGTTTATGAGACTGATTTTGAATAATGTAGATATATATATAGAATGAAATTGTAGCAGGGATTTTTGTTTGGAATCTTGGAGACAGTGGCCCAGGTTCAGAAAGGACTTAAAACGGCGCAACGCCAGGTGCGCAGCCGTGGGTCCTAATCCGAGCCGTCGTATCTATGCGCCTGATTCTTAGAATCGCTCACGCATAGATATCCATAAGATCCGACAGGCGCAGGTCTCTTACACCGTCGGATCGTAACTGCATATTATTTTTTTTTTTTTTTTTTTCCTGACCACTAGGTGGCGCTTCCGTCGAATTCCGCGTTGAGTATGCAAATTAGCTAGATACGCGAATTCCCGAAAGTACGCCCGGCCGACGCAGTAAAGTTACGTTAGGCTTTTCCCGGCGTATAGTTGCCCCTGGTATATGAAGCATAAGTATGGCTGTCGTTCCCGCGTCGAAATTTGAAAAAGTTACGTAGTTTGCGTAAGTCATCCGTGAATGGGGCTGGACGTCATCTACGTTCACGTCAAAATCAATGACGTCCTTGCAGCATACTTTGGAGCAATGTACACTGGGAAATTCCACGGACGGCGCATGCGCCGTTCGGCAAAAACATCTATCACGTCGAGTCACAGTAGATTTACAAAAAACACGCCCCCTGATCCAAATTTGAATTAGGCGGGCTTGCGCCGGCTGATTTGCGCTATGCCGCCGCAACTCACAGAGCTAGTGCTTTGAGAATACAGCGCTTGCCCGTCTGGGTTGCAGAGGCGTAGCGTAGAGCGGATACGTTACACCCGCACAAATTTACCCCGCTGACTGTGAATCTGGGCCTGTGTGCGTCTATGCAGTTGACCCTTTGAATGAGATTAGGCCAATCTTTGTGAGTGAAACACACCTATGCTTTGGTAAATAAACAGTGGGGCAATGGCGCCGCTATAATGATTAATATTCAATAAGGTGTGGGTGTAGTGGTTATTAAACCTCTCTATTATGTACAGGGGCCTTGAATGTTGTTTTTTCTCAGAGGCTGGGGTTTATTTGTTTTGCACGGTGGACATCTCTGGCATCCGTGGAGTCCTTCAGGTGTTCGCTTCCCTGGGGGGATCGAGTGCATTGTGGACGGGGTGTGTTAGTGGTGTTGGTGCTCTGCGGTGGGTGAGTCTGGGTCGTGATGGCAATACCGCTACTAAAGTTCTGTGCTCTCTGAAAATGGGCCAATACTTTTTGAAGATCTTTTCCAATTGTTGGTATTGGTTGCTGTATACTGTGATAAAGGCCAGATCCATAGTAGGTGCTTAATGAAGCTTTTTCTTGTTGAGCAAAGCTTCCCTATCCATCTCACAAATGTTAATTTTCAGTTGTTGTCAGCACCTATGCTTTTGGGCTGCGTTTCCACTGGTGCAACTCCAATGTGGCCTGATTCAAGGTGCGATTTGGAAATGCAGCTTTAGTGCGACTGTGGTGTGGCTTTGAATGCGTTTTTTTTATCCAGAAGTCGCATCAAAATGGTGCAGGTACCTTTATCGGTCGCTGCAGCATTGAGCCACATAGAGTGGAATGGGTGCTATTGAAATCAATGGGCTGCGAGTTGTAATGCGACTTTGGGTCCAAAGTCGCATGGCAAATCACATCAGTGGAAACGGAGACTAAAATCACACTGAATTATCTGGATGTATGTGAATCTATTCCTCTGTTTAATCAAATAACTGGGGATGGTAAGCGGTGTAATAAGATCTGTAAACACGGACTATATCGTAACTGCTAAAAATCATTATTAGGTAAGCGTCAGTTAAATTAGTGCAATTAGGTGCCTCTTGCACTGCAAGCAATCATAGCGATCTAATAAGTAAGCATTTCTTTTAGAATGTTGCAGAAAAGTTCACGGGAGGACAACTAATTTAGTTGGGAAAATCCCCGGGCTAATTTTTTGAAGGACTATAGTCAGTCATTGTTCTGACAAGTAGTGAAAAAAGATCAGCAGAGGGGCAGTACCGGTCCACTCAATCAGGGGTCAAAGCGTAGCTAACTTTGGGAAAAAAGCGACCTTTAAGGGTTTGCGGGATCAGCTCAAGGTCCTTCGTCCGCAAAAAGGATGGGAAATCAAATCGCTTCAAAACGGATGTCGAACCGGGGGGAGCCTTACCACGTGACTCCGAAGGAAGAAATGATAGATGAATATGGACCTTGGGTTGTGAAATATATAAAAGATTGGGATCAGTGGACAGGAAAGCAATATTCGAAAAAGGGTACTTTCAAGCCAAGCGCTTGGGAAGCCCTGTGGTGCAGTCACCACGGGAAGATGATACGAACAAATGAAAAAAGATGCTTGGAGGGCAGGGATGGTAGGATATCAGAACTGATGAGGTGAGTATTTTTAATAGGGAATCCACATCCCCAGAGAAGTGATGATGAACAGAGTTTATGGGTAAGTAGGATATAGAACATGTAAGGTCTTGAGGTCATATTTGACCTAGATAAATGGATTGTGAGAGTGTGTGACGTGTGTTCTCAGCTGCTGACTCAGCGCTGACAGCCCGAATGACCCCCCCTTCTATTTTGTGAGGGTGTGTGAAACAGCTGTATTGTCATGCAAATTGAGTGAGCCGAGTGAATGGTAAAGCGAAAGTAAGATGCCTTATGTGTATGTATATATATATATATATATATATATATATATATATATATATATATATATATATATATATGTGTGTGTATTTTTTTTGTATTAACGGTAATCTTTGTTTCCATAGAAGTTTCTTTTTGAAGTTTTCCAATGTACTCAGAATAGGTAAGTAGGATTGTCTTGCAAGACAAAAGGGAAACTTATAAAAAATGTGTTTGTTTTAAAACTGCTCATTTTTAACCATGGTGAATACATTTTTAGGGGGGAATTATTGGTATACCATAGAACAAAAATCCATATGGCATTAATATGTATTATAGTAATACATATTAATGAAACGTTGAGCTCAACAATTTTTGGTATTTTAAAAGAAAGTGCACGGTTTATGTAATATAATGTAATGTATATTTGTGTTTTATATGATAATGTCTTGTTACAGATATATAACCATTGTTTTTTGTTTCCAGGTTAAGAAAAAATTGAATGTTTATTACTAAACTTTTATTTTGTGTTTTATCCCTCAGAATCGATAACTGTGTTTTTCAGGATTTCAGAATAAGAGGAAATCTTTAGGTTGGTTAGTCGGTCGGGTTTCACAAGGTTTAGGTTTTCATGACCATTATCTAGTTGGAACGTCTAGTGGTCAGTCCATTTGGCTATGTTTTTGGACCACCTAGTGGGGGTTACATGTGCTGATCCACTGAATAGCAGAACCAACTAACTGAGGTCCGTGTATTAGTTTTTTATGAAAAATTGAGTAAGACTGCAAGGGATAATTGGCACTCTAACACATATATTAGGCTAAGTAGCGTTCAGGGGTACCACACTTAGTGGTAAAAGGGTTTTGGGGTATTCTCCAGAGGTTGAAATGGATCGACCATAGATCCGTAGCATATCTGTTTTCTTATTACCGAAGATCAGCCATGCTGACACGTGTAGTTCCATAGATCTAATAGGTAAAATCCTGATGTTACTTTGGCCAGACTTGTGTTTTTAGGACTTCTTAAACTCCCCCCTGCTGTTAAGCCTGGCTGTACAAGGTTGCATTGCCTCAGTGCTACAAGGAATTTTTTTTCTTAGTCTATTGGTCAGTTGTGTCTGGTAACACCCGTTCCCTTGAGCTGGATACACTATATGCAATCCTTGTTTTCCAATTTCTTTTAGAGTTACCGGCAGACATGTAGTACGAAGGCCTGCCTGGTGGCATATGAGTTGAAAGTGCATAGGTATGGCCTCGTATTGTATAGTTTTTGGGTTGAGTCTGGAGAAAAGGTGTGCAGGAAGATTGTATGGTTTGATATCAGCTCTTGGCTGTTCCAGAGGCCCTCACTTCCGATATATATGTGGGCATGCAGTATTCTCCTCAGTTAATATCCATAGGTGTCCTTCCTGTCCTAGATTACTTGTGTACCTTAACTGGTGGTCTGTGACTTGCATGCCAAGAATATCAGTGCCCCAGGGTGGCACTAGACTCCTGTCTTTCATGGGAGTCCTGTCTGAATGGTGAAGGCAGTGTGTTTTGTTAGGGGTGAAGGATCACATAGTTTAATTACTGAATTGATAGAGGAGGAAGAAAGTGTGCAGCCTCTATGAGGGATTGGGTGTACCTGGTGGCAGGTGGTTTTCAATCCGGGTATCCAGACTATTTCCCATACTAAAGAGAGGCTCAATGGCGACTGTCTTGGGAGTGGGAGATGGGTCATTGGGTACCGTAATCACTATAGAGCTGGAGATAATCAGGAACACATTGGGAGGCCCTGGGCTACATATCAGGGAAGGGTTAGGAAAATCCAACTCGTTCTATTCTCATCCATAAGGGCATGGACGGAACTTTGGGCATATATCACAGTTAGGTTAGGTACTATCCTATCAGACTCTACTGGGTTACACCCTGGAGTCCATCCTGTTCCGAGGGTTGTGAGTCCAGACAGGAATTGAAAGAAATGTTGGAATGGGTGACTAGTATGACATAAAGGTATGTGGTGCAGGTACCCAGGAGACTGACACCTATGCATAATAAGGTGTCTGTTGGCCAAACTAGAGGGTGCCAGGTGATACCTCAATGGGGTGAAAACTTCCTCGTAGAGGCAGTGTCTCATGCTTATCAGTCCTATAAAGAAGCTTTCAGTTACTGGACATGGGAGAGGTACACCTAGTTAATGTCTCACCTGAGAGGTTGAATCCCTGCACAAGTAATGCCAGTAACTACATACAGGAACATGCCCTGTCAAATAAAGGGAATACACGCGGGCTAACAGGGTACAGAGTGGTTGATAAGACTATTACCCTGTATGTGCTGAGTATGCACTGAATCAAGTGATGGTTAAGTGACTAGTGGCTTTCTCCCAGAGATGTGCGGACACAGCATAAGGTTCACGCAGGATGCTTATTTCTGAGGAGTAACCCAACAGAGGAGGGGTGTATTCAGCACTATATAGGGGGAATAGGAGCTGAGATGGGTGTTAGTAATAGAGAGGACAGCGGTCTCCTGAGGAACAGACCCGCCGCCATGGCTTCAGACAATAAGCACGGCTTTGTTGCTCTGAGAGATTGGTGACAATTGTGACAACATGCAACAAAGTTGCATAAATACCCAGTTTAATATGGCTCACCATTTTATGGACCATGTTAAGAGGTTGGAAGAGAGTGTGATAGGGTATAGGACAAAAACATGTCATTGGCTCTGGCGTACATGCAGGGGCAGGCGAAGTTAGTGACCAGTATCAGGCTGAGTGTACAAATCTCTGTATGATGGGCGGTAGCCTGAGGAGTTAGCATCACCACTCAGTAAGACTTTGACACAACTCGCCGCTTACACAATCCAAAATGATAGTCAAACGCCGGGATGGGCTGTACTGGTTTGGATTGTGAGAAATAAGGTGCTGTATGATCCCATATACGGAAGTGCAGACTCGGTCTGTAGATAGGTTGGAATCAATGAGCTTACTGACTGGGGATTCTATCTTGGTGCATTCGGGGCTAAGTGACCCACATGTGATCAGAGGGCACGGAAGCTGAGAGCAGGTTGATATTTCCCCCTGTCAGAAGTGTGACCACGATGTCTTTTGCATTCCAGGTCAATACCCGGTGGTGAAGGAGGAATGTTGGGAAGGTATTTCACTGTGGGTTCTGGATGGGAAGATCATTACGGGGGAGGAAACACCTAGGTATAATTTAGGACATAGGCGGGTTTTGTTTCTTTGTCCTAGAGGATACCGATGGGGTGTTAGTCATGGAACTAGGGTGTTCCTTGGACCTACCTGGTGGTAGTGGGGCATGGTCACTGAAATCAAGTCACAGGGATGGAGTTTTTGTGGGTTTTGTCATTGTTTCAATGGTATATGTGCTGTTGTACCCAATACCGAATGCTGGGGTATGGGTGCTGGTCTAGTGATGCACTGTTGTCAGAATTAGGTTGAATTGTACTCAGCAGGGTACACCACCTTGGGGAGTCTATTGTACCTATTCTCTTGTCCTTGGGATGGATATAGACGGAACCCCGGGTTACACCCCGAGTTGCCCTGAAGAAAGGTTTTATAGCAAACCTGACATCCCCTTTACACTTACTGAAACTTCCGTTGGGATTCGGGGAGGAATTAAAAGATAGGTAGTTAAACTTTGGGCAACAGGATTAAAATGGTGCCAACAGTTTGTGCAAGGCGTGAATGAAAAAGGCCCGGCTCAAGGGATTTATAAGCTAAGGGGAGGGGGTGGAACAAATATAATAACTGCTGGGAATTATCGGACATGGAGCTGGCTGAGAGAACATTTTAGGTGGAGGTGGGGTAGGCTTCCTGGATAAAACTTTTTTTTTTTTTTTGGACACCTAGCTGTGGAAAGAGTAGCGCCTGGCTGGACATATGGGGGGGGGGGGACAATATTCCCCCATTAGAGCAAAAAGAGACCTAATAGATACTGCCTTAGGAACAGGAGGTGTTGTCCTGAGTAGCCTAAACACAAGGGATTTAGAGGTACTCAGAAACAAGCAGGTAGGGTAGTATCCAAGTTTACTATGAGTCATATGGATTGGTGGATGACTCAATTCCATGGCTGCCAAAACCTGACTTGCACAGTCTCATCCCTGATTCCGGTCGCCGGGACTGAATATCGTGCTTATACCACAGTTAATTTGGGTACTATCCTATCGGGCACTACGGTGTTACACCCCCGAGTCCATCATGATCTGATGGTTTATGAGTCCAAACAACCTCAAATGATTGATACGGATGGGTGCTGGAGGAAGGAAGGGGTGGTATTATGTCAAGGGAAACAGGATAGGATCATGAGACAACAATGCTGGCACAAAGAAGGGTCATGTCTCATGGATGCCGAGGAATTGTCCCAACCTTATGTAAAATACTTGGGGCAAGGGTATTGGTGCTGGTATCAAATATCCAATGATGCTCTATATTCGGCCTACGGGTTGAACTGTACTCAACGGGGTACATTACCTCAGGGAGTCTACTGTACATCTTCCCCGGTCCTGGGAATAAATATAGCCGGGACACAAGGACGTACCCCTATTACCCCAGAGAAAAGGCTTGATATCAAACCTGACACCCCCATACATCTACAGAAACTTCCTCTGGGATTTGGGGCTGAGTTAAAGGCTTGGCTGGTAGATTTTGGACAACAGGATGAAATATTAAATGTGCTGAGAGATGCTGAGAAACAAGCCACTATACGACTCACCCATGATCAAAATAAGTTGATCCAAGTATCCCACGCTTTAGAGGAAGACGCTAAGATTTCCTGGTGGGAAAGTATATTTGGGTATAGTCCTAACGCGTCAGCGTTCCTAAACATTTTGCTCCACCCTGTCGTTGTTCTAATCTGTGTAGCTTTATTGCTCTCCCTGATGCAAGTAATGATGTGCATTACTATCAGGAGAATGAACGCCAAAACTATGAGAATGTGCACCTCAATGAGGTATCGTCTCTCAAGGAACAGAAAAGCCACTAACTCCGAAACAAATTTCTGAAGAAGCCTGTTCCAATCCAGACCAATACAAATGTACCGTTTTTTAATACTCCTCGTTTACATTTTTATCATGTTCGTGTAATTTTTTTAGTAATTTTTTATTTCTATTTTTTTTATTATTCATTTTTTTTTTTTTTTCTCTTTCATTACAATTTTTTTCACTTTTCCTTTTTATACGTTTTTTTTTAATTTTTGTAAAAGTTATTTTTTTATTCATTTTTTCTCTCTCGGTTTTATTTCAATTGTTATTCATTTTTTTAATCAATTTTCTCATTTCTCATTTTTTTTTTTTTTTTTGTCAGTTTTATTTTTTTATTCTTTTTTATTTTTTTCTCATTTTTCTCCCTGAAGTGTTATGGTTATAATTTTTTTAAAGTCTTTTTTCATTATTATTATTTTTTTCTCTCTCATTCCATTCAGGTGAGAAAAGTTCCAAAAGCTTTGAACTTTGTCCACCTGAAGGGGGGAGTAGTGCATAGACCTGGAAGGAAGAAATAAATAATGCATTCGACTTGTACATTATTAAGTGACCATGATCATGTTCACCTGTTGATCACCAATAGGGCAGGAGAGTCTATTTTTTTTTTTTTTTTTTTTGAATACCGATTCAATGCTCTTTAACAATCGAAAGTGGAATCTAAACTGGAGATCTTGGTGGGAGCAGCATTGAATCTGTAGTTTTTATTTTTATTATTTTTTTTCTTTTTCTTTCTATTTTCCTTATTCTTTTTCATTACTCACCTCTCTTCCTTTCCTCCTTTAGTATTATGCTCTCTAAGTTTTTATTTTTGGCTGCTATCATACATCTTCTCAGGATAACGTAACTAGGACATCAATCATATCATTTTGTTTTAAGGCGCGTGAGCATTAATTCTACCTCCCATAGTCTACCTACTGCTTTATAGTCATAAAGGCCACCCCACGGCTCCTGTCTGACATTCCTCTAATAACTGTACACTGACGTTCTCCTTTCTCCTTTTGTATTCATACATGACTGTCTGGAGGCCCACCCAACCACCACCTGAAGAAACAACGACAACCAAGTCATTTTTTTTGGAAGACAAACGTGCCATGAATAAGACACTCCGAAACCCTGCTTCATCATGCTGAAAAAGTGCTGCCTCGCGGTCCGATCCAATGGTGACAATCAGAACACCATCTTTCCAAGATACAGGACTAAATATATAAGGATCCCGCCATCAATGTTGGAATTCCACTCCTCCAATGCAGAGGGGCGATGAAACATTGCAGTACAGACACAGACACTCAGGGTTCGGATCGGAAGTCTCAAAGGCACCAGAACTGTCCCAAGTCTACCTTGATGAGTTACGGCGAGTTCAAGAAAGGAAGAGGCCGCAGTGGTGGTGGGGGAAGGGTCGGGGCTTCTGGGCCATTGTGGGTGGGTACCGGATCATTAAAGGAGGATATAAGTTCAATAATGAACTTGAGGGGGTACTGTTATAGAAATGTTGAATTTCATATTTATACCAGGGGAACCATTGGAAAAAAATGGATGTATATGTTTTACTGGACTGGTTATGATGACAGGGCCGCGCTTGTACTGTAGAAGGCATCTTCTGTCGTGGGAATCAGTAAAAGGTGTCAGGTATTAATTAAATGAGCTAAATCATCCTTTTGTCTTGAAAGGAAGCTCTGATAGTCTAAAAGGCCCCATTCACCGCAGGGGCCCTTAGTATGCTAATGGAGCAAATGGTCAAACCACGCATCAAAGGAACGTTTGACATACCCTAGACTGATAGTTTGTTTAGATTAGTCCATGCAAGAAACATTTTTAGGAGGCTTGGAAGGCAACCAATCAGGATTCGGATGGAACTCGGAACCAATGAATATCTAAGTTTGAGATTCAACCAATCCGCTCGTAAGGCCATTTTACACCAATAGCATCCTAAGGATTTTGAATCCTGGAGGGAGGGGGGCAGAGGAGGGCAAGGGAAGATAAAGGTCAGAGAAAAAGCTCTGAGAGCTCTCTTGCCCTGCAGATGTGGACCTGAACAGTGGTGATGTAAACCCTTGTCCCCTTCTCTCTCTCTCTCTCTATACTTCTCTCTCTCTCTCTCGCTCCTCCCCCCCTCTCTCTCTCTCTATACCTCTCTCATTCTCCCTCTTTCTCTCCTTCCCTCTATCTCTCTCTTCCTAAGCTTAATCTCTGTAACTTTGCCTTTCCTATGAATTGTCTTGAGATACTGATGTATTCATTTTAGCCGTATTACTGTTTGTATAATTGTGTGCCTTGGATATCATCTTGTTTTTTAAAGGTGTTATAGGTTATGTTATGCTTGTAAATATTGTAGTAATACCAGTTTCTTCTCTGTATCAATAAATGTAATATTTTTTGCTTTTTCGCAGCGATATTCTTTGTTTTAATTTTTATATAGACAAAAAGATTTTTATAGCTTATCTTAATTATTCACGTGCGATATTAATATTTCTCTGATTATTGATTATGTACGTGCGTTATTAATTTTTCTATGACACACCCTCCCAAAGAGTCCATGTGGGTGCAAGGGAGCAGCAACGAGTGTGCAGGTCTGTGATGGAATAGACAGAGGGCCCAAGCCTGAGGGTCAGAACAGCAGAGAAGCTGTGAGGATAATAGCTGACTGAGGTACAGCATTCATACAGGGACACAGGAAATTTGTGTTACAAAGCCTGGAAAGTCTGTCTGACTTTGTTTTGTGTTGTTGCTGGAAACCCCTGCATGGCAATGGTTTGTGTTATTAGAAATTTTCTCTTTTATAAACGTGGGCATACAAGCCCTTAAACGGTACAACTGGCATGGTCTCTACTCCCTGTGAGCACTACACTGAGCTTAACAACCCCCAAACATCAAAATATACACGCTGTATGCAGAGAATGATCAGGTGCCCAGCTTTATTTCTCAGACCTATGACCACATATCTACATGTGCTTGAAGGATAATCAAACAGGCTATACACTTTGATATGTATTTGTGTTACAGAATAAGGCACTTGGCATCAGAATAACACTGGGTATACATGTTGTGAAACATGCAGTAACATTGGCCAGTTATTGCAATTGTATGGCAGTAAAAGACATCTATGAGACCTTCCAGCGCACACTACACTTGACAAGATTAGAAAGTTTTATCAAACAACTGATTACTTACAGGAAGGAGTGACGCACAGCAGTGACGATGTTGGCTATTGTTTCAACATCAACATAGTCATAGTGCAGAGCATCAGGTTTGGTTTTTGAACCAGTCTGAGCCAACAGTAACCCCAGCCACCGGCCCATTTCTTCAGAGGAGCTAGCCTGAAATAAAATGTAAAAGAAGAAAATAAAGCACAAACCTTAGATATGGCAAACTGGTGTTATGACATTTTCAAGATTTAAGAATACACACTTATAAGAATGAATTAAAGGTTGGGGGGGGGGGGGGGGGGGCAAGTGGGTGATGGGATTAGTAGTTTACAAAAGGATGATAACGTCGTTGGTGATTTCAGCTCACGGGACATGACAAGGATATCCATTTTTGCAAAGATCTACAGGTATTCTCTGTACATGCTCAGCTTTCCTGCTGGAGCCCTAAATACAACGCTCTAGGTCAGGGGTGGGCAATCTCGGTCCTCCAGCTGTGGTGAAACTGCAAATCCCATCATGCCTCTGCCTACAGGCGTCATGCCTGCGATTGTCAGGGTCTTGCAATGTCTCATGGGACTTGTAGTTTCAAAACAGCTGGAGGGCCGAGTTTGCCCTCGCCTGCTCTAGGTAAACCCTATGTCAATTAGTTAAAGATGGCTGAGGAACTTACACTTGCCACCACATGATGGTGCTCAGGTGTGGTGATTGGCCTCTGAAGCACTAAACATTACAACAGGGAAGGAAGGTCGTATGCTCGGTTATACCCAATACCAGTTATTTTCACAGGACTCAGGCAGGCCAACAGTGTATTTGGGGGGGGGGGGGGAGGAGGTTATAGACTTGCCTCTAAAACACAGACTTCTTGGCTTTGACGTAAGATTCGGAAAGCAAATGGGTGCTTTGGTCCAAACCCTGGTGAGACCTCACAGCCTCGCAGCGCAATAGAGTTAACATGAGTTCTTAGATCATTGCGGTCCTTGTGAAAGTACAATGTGTAGCCCTTTAAACGGCACCAACGTTCCTTCCAGCACTGGTTCACAAGCACATTCAAGAAACCTATGACAGACAACAAAGTTAGAGAGTTAGCAAACGGTGAATTTAAATATTTTCATGTGTAACAATCAACTTCCCTGCTGTCCTTTTGTTAACATGTTTATATTCTCCAAATAACGTATATCTTGGTTTACTGCCTAATAAGATTGCCATAATTGTACATTCCTGCCATTCAATGTGAAAGCAAAAATGACCAGTTAGGCTACAGATAGACCAGGGTCTAACATTTGCTGTCATAAGCTGATCCCATTCACAGCGTGTCCTTTAATTTTCCTGTCAGTGTGAACTTGATAATTAGGAGACATACAGATCTTTCTGACACTCACACAAAGCAATATTGTGAAAATTGTCCAACATAGCATCAAAAGGCCAAAATTATATTTACTGGTCAGGGGTTTTATTGTGAAACACATTTCTGCAATTACAGAGAACCTTTTAATTAAATCACCATTACCAAAAAAAGGATTTATCCAAATATATACATTTTGTTTGACTGAAACTTTTAGAATATAAGATAAATAATGTAATAATAAATGTATTATGTCTTGTTTTCGGATTGAATTAGATGTGAAGTTGCATATAACAGACTGGTATTGTGGTAATATTGAAGTTTATTGAGATTTCCATACATTAGAACAGGGATCCTCAAACTACGGCCCTCCAGCTGTTGTAGAACTACACATCCCATGAGGCATTGTAACACACTGACATTCACAGACATGACTAGGCATGATGGGAATTGTAGTTCCTGAACAACTGGAGGGCCGTAGTTTGAAGACCCATGCATTAGAAGGTCCCACTATTATTGTTAAGTTAATGATTAGTATGGGAACACATAACAGTTCTTAACGGCAGGGCTTTTTAATTTTACCTCCAGTAGTTTATTGTAAATAGTAGTGTGGTGATTACCCATTATACGAAAGATTGGGATGTGGCATTAATAAACAGATGGATTTCAGTTGTGGTAAAATGGTTGCAGGACCTAAAATGTGTACTTGATATTTATGTTCGACCCCTTGAATTAAAGCTGAAAATATGCACTTCAAATTCATTTGGATTGTTTAATTTTAACTTTATTCTGATGGCATACCGAGCCAAAAGTATGAAAATTGTTGTGTCGGTGTCCAAATATATATGGACCCAACTGTGTGTATGTATATATATATATATATATATATATATATATATATATATATATATATATATATATATATATATATATATATATATATATATATATATATATATATATATATATACACACATACATATACATACATACATACACACATATACACACACATATATACATATATACACACACACACACACACACACACACTGTATATATGTGCAGTTTTTGGTATTTTCCATAATAACTTTAGAGGACTATCATAATTATTCATTTCTGCTACCTAGTGCGAAAGCAACCATGCAAAGAAATTTGCAGTTCCACTTTCTTCCTCTTCTATGCCAATCATTTTTCAGTAGCAGTTGTGCATATATGAAGCAAAGTGCTCTTATTGCTTAAGGCCTCATGCACACTGGTTGTCAAATATGCCACTTTTAAGGGCATTTGAAGTATTTTTTTATTTATTTTTGTCTCTAAATGCCCCTACATATTAGCCTATGTGTCAATGCACACATAGGTGTTTACATGCATTTAGAGACAGAAAAAAAAAAGCCCCAGGGCCAGCGTTTCACCCCAAAAAAAAGCACGTAAACGAGCCTAAATTCTAGGCGTGTATGGTGCTTGTGCGTGCATTCATTTCAATTGCCAGAATAAAATTAATATTCTGGCCAACTAAATGAATACCAAAACGCTTGACTTGCCTAAACATTTTTGAATAAGCAAGGCTTTAGGCACATTTTAAACGCGAGTTTCTTCTACCAGAAGCAAGGCGTTTAGAAGAGCTGCAGTGTGCATGAGGCCTAATCAGTCCTTACAGGGCCCAATCTAAATTTATCCTCCATGTCCTACAGCCTTCCATAAATTATACATCTATATTTACCTACCAGTAGGAAGCGACCTTGGTGTCCTTCTCTCCAAAATATATTGTACCTTTTTTGGTTTGTAGGTGGTATGTCACCATATTTTTTGTGTTCTTAGGTCATTTCATTAGCGGCCAATATGTTATATATATTTTCAAATACTCTGTATGTTTTTCCTAAATAATTTTACATAACGTTTTAAATTTGTGTTATGCCTATAAAATCCATCATCAGCCAACTTATTCGTATATAACTGTAGAAGAAAAGGCTCATATTTTTGACAATTAGCGGCAGACAGAAGAAAAAAACTGAGTGAACAGATATTAATATTTTCCTTGATTCTGGGAACAAATTTGTGCAGCTCTCCTATATGGGATAGATGTGAAAACATATGATGATCATCTCCATGAAATAGAAAATAAACCACATCAATGGGAATGGCAGAAAGCCATTTCATGGATTTTCATTGATACTACAGCCGTTTATTTTGTGGCATATCTGATGTGCTCACTACAGCCTATTTTAAAATGAAATATTACTGCCCGTGGAAGCACAAATGAATAAGAAATTAGGAAGGAGTTATGTTTCCGATGATGCCAATAACCTAAATCCTTACCACAACAAGGGACATCTTCATCTGTGGATGAGGTGTGCTGTTCTTCTGCAGACTGCTTCTTTTTAGAAAAACTAATTATCCTTGTAATTTTCTTCCCCGCAGCCCGACTCATGGAACCTTTCAACTCAGCCAAGCCACTTTTCCGACACTTCACTAAGGGTAGAGGTCAGAAATGAAAAATTATTCTATCTTTAATACCACCTAAAAGGCATACATATGCATGTACAGTATGTTTCTTGTACAGCAGCGACTGAAACAGATAGGTAAAGAAATTAGCTATTACTGAAAGATACTCTCACAAAGCATATACTGTATGGATACAGAACACATAATTATGGGGTGCATTTAATAAGAAACATCATTAAGAGATTATTTACCATTGTCACGGTTCTCTTTCCCACTACTGGGGGAACTATTTTCACCATTCACTGCACTGTCAGAGTCAGATGTCTTGTCATGGGACAACCTCTGTGGGAAAAGAAAAGAAAAACAGCACATAAATTAAAAGACCGATAGCTCACGTGATACATTAATTGTGGAGTATACTATATGCTTGCTTAGTTCTAATTTACCAGTTCATGGCCAAGCGTTACTATTATTAACAGAGATGATTTCATAGGAATAACAATAAAAATACATAAAAAAAAAGGACAATTTTGCTTAAATAATTGCATACATGCCACTTTAAAAAGATATTTAGGTATAATTGTTGGCGCTATAGAAATCCTGTATTATAATAATAATAAATATGATACAAACTATTTTATACAGCATGCTCCCGTCTTCTAGAGAGTCACCAGTAGAGGGAGCTGCTGTCATAATATATCTGGAATCACTCAGTTCTGGCTGTTCACTGTGAAATATTTCTTATATTCCTCACATAAAATCACAGTCTATTTCAAACGTACACACTGTTGTACAAGCATGAGACTGAACGTAGTTACTAACATTTTTTCCCCCCAAAACATACACAAAAAAGAACGGTCAATGCAAGAGTCAGGACCATATGTTTGTTTAATATCAACAAGAACATATTGGGAACCAGATCTTTTATTAAAGATTCCAGATAATTAGGTCCACAATTATGATACCTGTACCTCAATAATAAAAGATTGAATAGTTGACACACAATGCCACATGTTCCTGCAATCTCTGTGCTAAATGTTACAAATCAATTCTTCGCTGGTGAGTACGGTATGTTTAAATTAAGGGCTTTATGTGGCTTAGGCCCCGTACACACGAGAGGATATCCGCTGGAAACGGTCCGCCGGACCGTTTCCAGCGGATAAATCCTCTGGCGGATTTGGATCTGATGGCTGTACACACCATCAGATCGAAATCCCCGCGGAATACATCCGCGGTGACGTGGCCGCGCCGTCGCAGTGACGATGACGCGGCGACGTGCGCGACCCTGGAAGGTAATACTTCCACGCATGCGTCGAATCATTACGACGCATGCGAGCGGACGGACTGATCCGGTGAGTCTGTACAGACGACCGGATCAGTCCGCTGGACTGGATTCCAGCAGATAGATTTCTTAGCATGCTAAGAAATTTTTATCCGCTGATAATCCGTCGGCTGGAATTTTATCTGCCTGAAAATGTTCGCTAGGCCGTACACACGACCGGATCTATCTGCTGGAACTGATCCGCGGATCAATCCCAGCGGATCGATCCGGTCGTGTGTACGGGGCCTTAGTGGGGAGACCACTGCAGAATCCAAGTGCATTGCGTTTAATGGCAAGTTTATGCCCACAAAACAGAATGGATATTCTTTTAGATGTGTGTTATTTTCCATTGCAAGAGCACAACAATTGGCTATACATATACAGATGTGTTTGGCTTGGAGTTCCCCTTTAGGTTATCTAATTATCTTATTATCAGGTATTCAAATGGTCAGCAGGCTTTGCAAACACCTGGAGATATTGGAATAGCGGAGTCTCCTTAAAAGAGATGCACGGCCAAAGCTTTTTTGGTCATACTTAACTTGTGGATCACAGGCGTGCACTTACTTTTTTTCCTCAAAATCAGCTGACAGCGAGCTAAAGCCTGCTGTCAGCTGACACAGAGCCTATCCAGACTCTGGAAGGACCCCGACCATAACCCTTGAGCTTCCACTGAGGGAGAGAGAGCGAGTGCGGATTGTAGCAATATTGAGAGATCCTGAGCATATTGTTGAGATCCAATTGAGCTGCCTGATTGACAGCTGGCTCAGGCTCTCAGCGTGTGCCTGTCCCTTTCCAGCTCAGCACTCCAGTGAGTTATAGAGAAACAGAGAGGAGAGCGATGACTGAGAGTCACTGCTCTTTGCTCTGAGAAGACCAAGAACTGAGCGATCAGCAGTGAAGTGATCACTCAGTTCTTGGCCTTGGAGCAGACATAGGACAGCTGCAGCATCACACCAATGTTGCAGCATAGAGGTATGTATGTTTTTTTTTGTTTTGTTTTTTTTGTACCCCAAACTTCTTTAAAATTGCCGGGAATGCTTTTAAAAAAATAAATAAAAATGAAGAGATTCCTCTCTCTATTATATCTATGACAATTGTGTTTTCAGATAACCTTACCTTGTCCAGATCCAGTTTATGTCTCAGTGCTGGGGAAGCAGTTAAGTGTATTGAAGTTGGGCTACTGGCCTCCTTGATCACCTGTATGAAAATTAATAGATATATCTTTATCAGAGATTTTATTTACATAAGAATTTTCAGAACTAGATTTATTAGGCTCAATATTTCAAATGAATGTGGAGCAGATTTTGTCTCCAGAATTATAGACAAATGTTTGTGTTCAGCAACGTTTTTTCTCAAGATGTAATATTCAGCAAACCTCCCAATCTTAGTTTATTACAACTGGCAAAACCCAACTGCTGGATACAATGCACTTCAACCACATATAAATATCCCAGCATTTCTTTGTAAGCAAATGCCATCTGTGTATAGTTTGTACCAGGAAAATTCATAATACAAAAAGGGAAAGAATTCTGACTCTCACCCTCATCCATTCTTCAGCCTGTTCCCGACTTTGACACGCCAACACAAGTATCTCTGAGTTTGGAAGACAGAAACGTAGCTCGTGCTTCTTACGTCGGCCATCTTTTGGGACGTAGGTGACATTACACAGAGGCAGAGGCATTTCCAAGTGAGGATTCTGGTCCTTAGAGCTCTTATAACACTACAGAAAATTAATGTTATTAGCTGACATTAGTAAGATGGCATTGAAAACATTATTAGAGAGCAATTGTGCAGAACAACAGCATCAGTTACAGTGGGGATCAAAAGTTTGGGCACCCCAGGTAAAAATGTGTATTAATGTGCATAACGAAGCCAAGGAAAGATGGAAAAATCTCCAAAAGGCATCAAATTACAGATTAGACATTCTTATAATATGTCAAAAAAAGTTAGATTTTATTTCCATCATTTACACTTTCAAAATTACAGAAAACAAAAAAAATGGCGTCTTCAAAAGTTTGGGCACCCTGCAGAGTTAATATCTTGTACTGCCCCCTTTGGCAAGTATCACAGCTTGTAAACGCTTTTTGTAGCCAGCCAAGAGTCTTTCAATTCTTGTTTGAGGTATCTTTGCCCATTCTTCCTTACAAAGGTCTTCCAGTTCTTTGAGACTTCTGGGCTGTCAGTCACGCACTGCTCTTTTAAGGTCTATCCATAGATTTTCAATTATGTTGAGGTCAGGAGATTGTGAAGGCAATGGCAAAACCTTCAGTTTACGCCTCTTGATGTAATCCCCCGTGGATTTTGAGGTGTGTTTAGGATCATTATCCATTTGTAAAAGCCATCCTCTCTTTAACTTCAGCTTTTTCACAGATGGCATCAAGTTACCATCCAAAATTTGCTGAAATTTTATTGAATCCATTTTTCCTTCTACTCGTAAAATGTTCCCTGTGCCACTGGCTGCAATACAACCCCAAAGCATGATTGATCCACCCCCATGCTTAACAGTTGGACAGAGGTTCTTTTCATTAAATTCTGTGCCCTTTCTTCTCCAAACGTACCTTTGCTCATTCCGGCCAAAAAGTTATATTTTAACCTCATCGGTCCACAGATCTTGTTTCCAAAATGCATCAGGCTTGTCTATATGTTCATTTGCAAAGTTCAAACGCTGATTTTTGTGGTGAGGACGTAGAAGAGGTTTTCTTCTGATGACTCTTGCATGAAGACCATATTTGTACAAGTATCTCTTTATAGTGGAATAGTGTACCACAACTCCAGTGTCTGCCAGATCTTTCTGGAGGGATCGTGCAGTCAAACGCGAGTTTTGAATTGCTTTTCTCACAATCCTGCGAGCTGTTCTGTCTGATATTTTTCTTGGTCTTCCAGATCTTGCTTTAACTTCCACTGTTCCTGATGACTGCCATTTCTTAATTACATTCCAAACAGAGGATATTGACATCTGAAAACGCTTTGCTATCTTCTTATAGCCTTCCTATAGCTATGAGTAAGCACGGATTGTAGTGCTAAACGTCAGCTGTATGCCCCAGTCTTTGCTGTGATGTATGGTGTTTGATAACTTTGATCAATAAAAGGCAACCGAGAAGGTTTTTCCAGAGTGCGGCTGTCCAAACATTTCTTTCTACAATTCCAAACAGAGGATATTGACATCTGAAAACGCTTTGCGATCTTCTTTTAGCCTTCTCCAGCTTTGTGAGCATCAACTATTTTCAGTTTAAGTTTTCTAGACAACTGCTTCTAGAACCCATGGTGCTGATTGTTGGGGCAAGGTCAGATGAGTCTGGGCATTTAAAACCTTTGAGATTGAAATCACCTGGTCTTCCCAGACGATGATTGAGAACAATCCATGACACTGGCAGGTCTCAGCTTTGCAAAGGGGGCAGTGCATGCTATAAATTCTGCAGGGTGCCCAAACTTTTGCAGACGCCATTTTTTTGTTTTCTGTAATATTGAAAGTGTAAATGATGGAAATAAAATCTAACTTTTTTTGATATATTATAAGAATGTCTAATCTGTAATTTGATGCCTTTTGGAGATTTTTCCACCTTTCCTTGGCTTTGTTATGCACATTAATACACATTTTTACCTGGGGTGCCCAAACTTCTGATCCCCATTGTATGACCTTAAAGGAGTTGTAAAGGTTTTTTTTATTTTCTAAATGGGTTCCTTTAAGCTAGTGCATTGTTGGTTCACTAACCTTTTCCTTCTAAATGATTTTTTTTCTTTGTCTGAATTCCTCACTTCTTGTTCCTCCTCAGTAAGCTGTTCTGGCTGACTAACCCCCAGCCAGATCATGGGGGCAAGCTTACTGAGGAGGAACAAGAAGTGAGAAATTCAGACAAAGAAAACAAAGAACAAAAACATTTAGAAGGGAAATCGAAGGAAAAGGTACGTGAACCAACAATGTACTGGCTTAAAAGGAACATATTTAGAAAATAAAAACAAACCTTTACAACCCCTTTAAATTGTATAAATGCAAAAATCTAATGCAAACCCCCAACATACAGTGACCAAAGTTCCATAATTATATATCTGTTCATTGCCTAGGAACAAGAGTTAATAGCATAAATATAAAGTAGAGATAGCTGGCAGACAATTCTGTTTTCTGCTGCATTTGCCTCAAACCTAATTTGTGTATGTGATGCGCTAGTTTTTAAACTTATATTAAAGGAAATGTTTTCCCTAAATCAGCTAAAAATAACATAATAATTCAGATGCACTTGATTTTAAATATTTTTTTCCCCCTTAAACCTTTTTTCAATTGTCAGAGAACCAGGATGGCAGGATGAGCTGCTATATTCCTGACCTCTCAGTGCCCCTTTGCTGCCAAGACCTATGGAGCCACGTGGGAGTCCTAAAGCTGATATGTAGCCATTTAGATGGTTCATCCTTAAAGTATTTTTTATTTTTTGTCACATTAGTTTGTTAATTCTTCACCTTTTTCTAGCTTTAGTTTCTGTTCAAAAATGACTATAAGGTAGCTGTGGATTAGAGATGGGGGAAGGGGGGAATGCTCTAACTCACAGAGACTTCTGCACACAGTGGCCACATATATTCCCCTGCATGGTTTGTCAATAGTGGTACATCAAGTGATTTCCAATACATACAAAGCCTTGCAAATCGCAGGAAAGAAGTATATTTTGCCACCTAATCAGACATCAGAATTACAAATATAAATTGTATTACCTATAAATCGGCTTTAAACAAAACCTATAATGAGATATTACGAAAGCAACCCTTTGTGACCTCTCTTTCAAAAAATACTACTTGATTAAGCCAATGGATTTCTCAATCACTGGCCTGGAACAAGTATGCAGAGTTTTGACATCAGTCTGACTTTCCTGATCTACATGGGTTTTCCAAGTCACGGGGGTTGATTTACTAAAACTGGAGAGTGTAAAATCTGGTGTAGCCGTGTATGGTAGCCAATTAGCCTTTAACTTTAGCTTGTTCACGTAAGCTTTGGACAAAAAAAAAAGGAAAAACTGCACCAGATTTTGCTTTCTCCAGTTTTAGTAAATCCCCATGGTCTCAGAAGATATTGAATCTAGAACAACTAAGCATTTTAAAAAGCATGTAGGCAAATGCAGCCTTTTTTTTTTCCTTTTAAGACGGGATTCTATACTTCTGAATAAATGCAAGTGGACCTTTTATAAATACAGTATTTATCACTATAAGAGAGTCTGGTTATAATACAATTCATAGGCATCAGACCAAAGTTCAGAGGTGAGCTTGTGGTACTGGGTCCGTGCTACTTGATTGCCAAATACATAACACACTGACAGTGACTAGAGCTTAGCCAATGCAAACAGCACTTTTCATTTGTGGTGTGCCAGAATGTGACAGCTGACGGGTCGGTTATGTTTTTCAATGCTTTCCAGCTCTCCCTTCCAAACACCTTGTTCATACACTCCGGCTCCATTCACAGTGGTCATAGAAGAGTGGATGCAGGAAATCCTCTCTGGCACTCAGACTGTTTGGATTCTGTATGACGTAACAGAAAATATTTTCTTCCTTCCTTCCCTCAACCGTGTCAGTGTATTTGTTTAAGTCGGTCGGTGTCTTATCACTAGGATGATATTTTTCATTGTTTGTTTCTAAAGAACTTTCCATGTAGAATACTTCATTTCTCTTACCAGTAGTTTGTTGTCTCTGATTAGTGTCAGCTGTTTTGCCCACTGGCCAAAGCGCTTCTTGCGCAGGAGAAATGCGCAGATTCTGCTATCCCGGACCAGGTGCAGAGACGACTCTTGGGAAGGCCATTGGTGCATCTGACGCTGAGCTTTACCCTCTTCATCTTCGTCATCATACGACTCATAAGAGCTGCTCAGACCATCAGACTCATTATCTACACACAAAGGAACACAACTCAGGGTTTATGAAACACTTCTGGTCTATGCAAACCAAAAACCATAAGTTAAATGCTCAAGCCTTAGATATCAACTAATAACTAGATTTACCTCTCAGCCACCAGACTTACCCTAATGCCTTGAACACACGGTCGGACTTTTGACTGTACAAAAGTCCGCCGTAAAATCCGTCGGAAGTCCGACGGAAAGAAAGAAAACAGGTTCTCTATCCAAGGTCTGTCGGACTTCCGAAAAAAAAGTCAGATGGAGGCTACACACGGCCGGACTTTCCTAGAAAAAAAGCCTGTCTGACTTTTTTTGGAGGGAAATCCGGCCGTATGTACAAGGCATTTGAGTATGAATTTGATTGGAGGCTGTGGGGAAATTCCTTAAGTTCACAGTAAGAACACATTGATATACATCACCCTTAGTGACCTATATTTATCTGTGGGCTTGGATTAAAAGGAAGGAGTTCCCAGTGCCCACAGAACTGCAGCTTCTAAACATGGACAACCATTAAAAAGTAGCAACATGTACATCAAGCCAACGTGTTTAAGGGGAAAGACTCCTTCTTCAGGGCTATTGCTGCATGCTATTGGATGGGAACAATTGCCATGAATGGTTATGTTGGATAAGAGATTTCAGAAACCAAGATGGTGGGATGCCAAATTAGTTTATGATCTGTGTATCTGCACTATGCCTAAAAAAATACCAAATCTGTGCACCAGAGGTCAGTGGAGTAGTCTCATATATAGGCAATCAAAAACAACAGATTTCTCAAACTTTTCTTAGCCAGGAGTCACATTCACAGGTGAGGATAAAGCCCCGTACAAACAGACTGAATTCTGGGAGACATCAGCAGGATAAAAAAAAAAAAGTCCGTCATTCGGCCCGTGTGTATGTCAGTCTGTCCGACACAAGCCAGCCAGCTTCTGTCAGACAAGCATGCTGGAGAACCAGAAGCTGACCGACTCCCCGTCAGCACTCTTAGCCAATGGCAGAAAGCGCTTATCAGAGTGTTCTGGCAGGGGGCGTCCCCCTTTCAGAACACAACAACTCAGAGGGGGAGATTGCTGTACTAGCTTTGGATGGTTAGTACAGCAGCTCCGAACAAAGTCAACGTTTTTTGGTAGTTTGTACCAGGCAAAAGCCTCTCAAAGTATGACAAAGAACACTTTGGTAATTACAACCTATAATAACCTGATGCATTTATATAAATAAAACAGTACTGGCTTAAATTGTAGATAGGAAAATGCAATTATTCATTTTGTAACAAACAATATAGGCATAAGAACTGATTGACCAAGATTAGAGATTAACTCAGGCGTGCAAACATTCTAAAACAGAAGATATATGTCTAGGTAAATTCCCCCTGGAGGCAGACCAACGGGGCTCCAAAGCTCACAGTGTTTTCCTAGAATTTTAAACAGCATGAAAGTATGAAGAGCCTGAAACTTGTCCTCCTGATAAAAGTATTTTATTGATGAAGGGACAACTTGCACACTGTACCCTTCATCATTAAAGTACTTTTATCGGGAGGACTAGTTGCCGTCTCTTCATTTCATACTTTCATTCTACAACATTGTAAAATATGTGGACAGCCATAAAGAACCAAGCCCCAGTTTTATACTTATATGTACCGTATAAAAAGAGTAACAATCGTTGATTAAAATTAATCACAGCAGCAAATAATGTGAAGTTTCACTATCCTCCTCTAGAATACAGTCTTGATTCTGGTTAGAGAGGAGCTTGGACATTCTCCCAACTTGCCTATCTAAATCAAGCTTGTCATATCATCTGGAGGATGGGTTATTCACTGCCTCGCAGGACATCAGTATCCTTATATTGACACATGCTCATGCATATTGAGCATTTATGCACGCTGCGGGTTGGTGAATGAAACGGCCTGCAGATGATAGGACTAAAAAACATTGAAGTTTGGATAGAGGCAAGCTTGGAGGAAGCCCAAGCCCACCTCTAATCAAATTCTAGACTGTATTCTAGAAGAGGATTGTGAAAAACTCTACATTTGCTGTTGTCGTTCATTTTAATAGTTGTTAAACTTTATACGGTACATATAGCAACATATTGTAAAACTGGGGCTTGGTTCTCTGACTGTACACATATTTTACAATCTTATTGTAGAATGTTTGTACAATCTCCTTTAGATTTACCAAGATCTACTATATGTATTGTGAGAGGCTAACAATTTATTATGTTTACAGTATTATATCATCAATGGCTCATTTACACCCTGGGGCGGACTGACCATTCGGGCACTGCCCGAGGGCCCCATGCCACTAGGGGGCCCCATCAGGGTTGCCAGACTCAGTAAAACCAGGGACAGCATGTAAAAATTGGTGTTTTAAAAAAAAAAAAATCCCAAGATTAAAGCTGCCCCGCCTCTCCAGTACCTTTTCAGTGTGTGTATGTATACTGTGTGGCCCCATAATCTATTGCCTGGGGGCCCCATGAGTTGTCAGCCCGCCCCTGTTTACACCTGTATAATAAAGAGTGTTAAGTGCAGCAACCAATCTTGTTCTGATCCAAGTTCATCCGAGTTTACGATGATTGGTGGTTTTAGGTTAGTGCACCTTGGTATAAGCCCTCCATATTGAAAGGCTGGAATACATTATGCTGGTAAATCTACTTAAAGGGGTGTTCCAGCCTTTTTTTAAGTTTATTAAAAGTCAGCAGCTACAAAAAAGTGTAGCTGCTGGCTTTTAATAAACAGACACTTACCTGCTCCACGGTTCCAGCGTCGCGCTGGCCGGGGCTCCGCTCCTCGCCCCCCCTCGCCGTCTTCATTCCTAGTGTGGGCACCCGGCAGTGACAGCTTTCGGCTTCACGGCCGGGAACCCACTGCGCATGCGCGAGCGGCACTGCGCATGCGCAAGCGGCGCTGTCCGATTGGACAGGCGCTCGCCTACAGGGAGGGGCTGCAATAAGGCGATTAAGCTAATCGCCTTACCAGCCCCAAGGCGGAAGGAGGAATTGGGACATGAAGTCCCACTTCTCCTGAAAAAATTACATGCTAAATGTGGCGTGTAAGGGGGCAAGGAGTGGGTTAAGTTACATTTTTAGGTAGAACTCCGCTTTAATCTCAATACTCAAAACCTGAACTGGGTTTTCAAGTTTCTATTGTATAAAATACATTTTTAAGACTGTTTAGCACCTTCATTCCATAAGTGCATTTATATGCACTGTCACTTACATGAATGTTTCTGCTCTCCATTAATTTGGGTAAGAGGGTAATTATTATCCGCTTCTTCATAATATCCATCTTCTATGGAATTGGGAGGGCTGGAACTGTCTGTGAAAAGTAGGAAATACATCACAAATAAACTATGGAAAGATAAACAGTTGGCATCGAGTAAATCACTCATCATATTCTAATAAAAACGCACACATTTTGTACAAATGTTAACAGGAAAACTCCACAAGTGTATTTGGTGGATAAGGTGATAAGTGAAGCACATGTGTAAATATCCCATGCACCTGCTTCCACAGCTCCAGCAGTTTTGCCTCACCCTGTCTACACTTTGTATGTTAAAAACAAATCCCTTATTGGTTTGAATGGTTAATAATAATCCAACAACTGTTACAAGTAGCCGACAAGGGAAGTGGAAAATGTAATTGTATGTAAATCCTAACAATACATCTCTTATGTTTCCATTTTTGGTCTGCTAAATTGGTAAAAGTTTTTTTTTATTATAGCTGTTGGAGAAGTGCAAAAAAAAAAAAAAATGTAAGTGGTACTAAAGGTTCATTTTTTTTAAAAATAACAAACATGTCATACTTGGCTCCACTGTGCAGCTCGTTTTGCACAGAGTGACCCCGATCATCCTCTTCTGGGGTCCCACGGCAGCTCTTGCGGCTCCTCCCCGCAATAGCTTACCCCCTCTGGGAAGCGCTCTCCTGAGGGAGTTACCTTGCGGCAGCCATAGCCGCTGAGTGAATGACTCGGCCCTGCCCCCCGGCGGCCGCGTCATTGGATTTTGAAAGACAGCAGCGGGAGCCAATGGCTGCACTGCTATCTATCCAATGAAGAGCCGACAAGCAGTGGTGAAAGCGACGCGGGTTGTGCCCAGGGAGATTCGGGGCTCAGGTAAGTAAAAACGGGGGCTCGGCACAGCAAGGTGTTTTTTCACCTTAATGCATAGGATGCATTAAGGTGAAAAAACATGAGGGTTACAACCCCATTTAATTGAACAAGCTGAAGTTAGAAGCTGATTGGCTACCATGCACAGCTGCAGAAAAGTCTCAGTGCTCCAAGTTTAGTAAATCAATCCCAATGTGTCAAGGTGTTAAATTGACTAAGACCCCTTTGACGCAAGCTCCCTCCTCTGCTGATCCCCATTGAGCAGGCTGATTTAAGGTCCTGTCCACTTTGCAGAGCGGACACTGACACAGTCCCGCTCTCCAAATTGGTTAGAAAGGGGCCACCTGTCCATTTTCATCTGATCCGATCCTCCAGACAAATGGAAAATAGGACCACCATGCATCTGCTTTTTTGTGGGCAGGATCGGATAGCGGTGGGTGTCAGCTGACATCCGCCGCTCCATAGAGGAGACTAACAGGCAGACCTGATCGGACAGCCCGTGTGAAAGGGCCATTAAAAACAAAACTTAAGGTAGGAGCATATATTTCTGGCACATCAAATATTTTTTTGTAATGACAGCATGGTTAACGGGAGAAAACAGAGGGGGATTTCAATGGAGAAATAATAATGTTAACACACATGGATAAATAATGCTAACAGACACCCATCATCAACCGTATGCTAAACAAAACTACGGGGTGGGGTTCTTTTATTCTCCTAATCTGTGTTTCCCTCATAAAAACGTAACATTTTTTAAATAAACCTGAAGAGTAAAGAGCCTGTCTTTACTACTCTCATTCTGAAAATACTACAATGTAATTGTCTGGTTGTCTCTAGCTCTATGCCTCAAAAAGTATTAAAGACAAACAACCATGGGGATCAAAATATAGTTAGAACTTTTAATAAACACGCATTCATATAAGAGCCTCAAAAAATAGCTAATGGATTAGAATTACATGGATATCTGATATAGAGAGGCTCTCAATTGTACCCTCTATAGTTCATTAGCATAGGTTTCCTTGAATCTATAGCACAGCTCCAGGAAGAAAAGCACATGCAGGACCTAATAAAACCCCATATGGGCAACAGAAGACAATCTGGTCCACAATTTGTATCTGTCTGTGTATTCAATCATTATTTTCTCTCATTCAATATGGACCGTTCAGATTGAACACATCTGTTATGGCCTGGTCTGGTCAACATCCAGATGACATTTCGAGCCATCTTCTATTTTTATGGCCTGATTTACAATAGGTAAATACATATTAGCCATGATTTACGGTCCTTCAGTTTAATGTTACAGTAGACCAAGCTATAGATGAAAAAGACAAAAAAAAGACAAAACACTCCTTACTGCGAGATGTTATATACTCAGTGGACTTTCCTGGCCCAAGTGGCACAGCCTCCTCATAGTAATCCTCTGGTGGGGGAGTGGTAGGCAATGGTGGTGGAGGGACACATGGTGGCAATGGTGGTGGAGGGGCACATGGTGGTGGTGGAGGTGGAGAAGATTGGCTCTCTGTGTCTTTGTATTCATCCTGCATTTCTTGTAATTCCTGCAGGTCACAATCTGAAGAACAAATCCCGGAAATTTGAACAATTAGCACTTTACTTTAAATGTCTTCATGGTGTGAGAACAACATATTGTTTACAACCTATAAAATGTGTAGCACTGGGCTAATGCTAGTCCCGAAGGCCTTCCATAACATTTCATACAAAACAGGACCATTCATTGTATTTGAGTGAAAGACAAATCACAAAATTTCCATAAAGATTTAACGAGATGACTCACGAGCAATAACGCTGCTGAGGTTACCGTCACTAAAGCAAAATTGTGTTGGGTGGCCAATTGTAAAGTTTCTACAAGTTCTTTTTGGCGATAATACCTCTCAACTGAAATGAACTAGAAGATGATGTTAAAGTATAGCTAAACCCAAGAGCAAAAAAGTTTAATATATTGCAGCCTACCAGTCCTTAGATGTGGTTGCTGCATTGTTTTCATATTTTAGGTTAAGAAATTTTTTAGCAAGTACAGAAATAACTGATGATCTTGCCAGAAACGCATGGTTCTGGTCACTTCCTGTGTGCTGGAGGCAACAAAGTGTTACATTTCTTGAGTAAACTACTAATCTTGTCATTCTGCATGTAATTGGAGATAAGCAAAGGCAGACATGTTTGAAGTACAGCCTGGGAGGCAACCAGGGCTCTGTGTATGAATACAGTGAAGGAGTGTGCATTGCCACCCGGGGGAAAGAAAGTGTGTTTTTTGCAGGATTACCGGTAGAAATAATAATAATAATAATAATAATGCAGTCACTAGTTCTAAGGACTGGTAAGCTGCAATATATGACATTTTAGTTTTGAGTTTAGGTATGCTTTAAAGGGTATGTCTAACCAAAACTGATGGAGACTAGAGGCATATTAGGCATCTTTAGCAAGCTTAGGACAATGTGAACACTGGAGATTCCCAAAATGGAGAGTCACAATAGGTTTCCTGGGTTCTTTTAAAATATATGAATTAAACAAAAATCCAACTGCATAAAGCTTGCCCATACATTGGCTATTTTTTCAGTCAACCAAATGTGTTGTAAAAAAAAAAAAAAAAAAAAAAGAAGGACTCGATCCCCCCCCCATCCACACAGATGACATGGATAGGGGAATCCTCTCTGCCGAGCTATTGTATTCTGATAGTGGGGTCACTGAAAGCAGACCGCCCACTGAAGAAGAGGATACTGCTAGCTGCTGCCATAACAATACCCCTCTTACGAGAGGTTCGTAAGTGGTTAAATGCTTCAACACAGGGCACTTTCACCCCTTTTCATCTTTCATCTCTGTCACACTTTGAATAACAATTGCACGGTCATGGAACGCTGTACCCATATGACATTTTTATCATTTTTTTTCCACACAAATAGAGCTTTGTTTTGGTGGTATTTAATCACTGCTGAACTTTTTGCAAAAAAAAAAAAAGAAAACAAAACAAAACAAAAATGTGGGGAAAAAAAAAAGTTTTTCTTCGGTTTCTGTTAGAGAAAATTACTTATTTACAAAATTTACCATCTCTTCACTGATGAGGCGGCACTAATAGGCAGCACTAATGGGCACTGATGAGGAGGCACTAATATGCCACACTGATGGGCACTGATAGGCGGCACTGAAAAGCAGCCATGACTGACATCACTGATTGGGGTCACCGATGGGCACTGCACTGATAATTAGGGCACCGATAATCAGTGCCTTGATTACCTGTACAGGTCTCCCCTGTGAGGAGATGCCACTGATCGGCTCTCCTCGCCTCACACTCGGTCAGTGTGAAGCAAAGAGAGCCAATAAAATCACTTCCGTGTTTACATGTGACCAGCTGTGATTGGACACAGCCATTTACAAGGGTAAAGTGCTGTGTCATCGGCTCTTTACCAAGATCAGGGATCCTAGGAACATGGTACAACCGCGATTGCTGATTTGTGCCACCCTGGGCACGCAAACACAATGAGAATGGGCTACGTCATGACGTTAGCCAAAAACGAGAGGGGATCCCGCCCGCCGCCAATTTTACTATAGGGATTGGTGGGAGGTGGCTGAATAAAATTGTTAACTTTTTATAATTCACTGGTTGCTGTTCATTATACCCAAGGAGGTACATTTAAATGCCTGGGCACTTTCGTAATTCAATATAAAGAGGTTAAAAAACAAAGTTTTATTCCACTATTCACAATGTGAATGGTTGTAGAATTAAAATTTTTATTTCTCACTTACAGTCATTGCTTACCACCATTGAAAGGAAAAAAGGTAGAACATGCTTGGTGATGTTCAAAAGAGCTTCTCACTTTACACCCACCATAAACAAAATAAACAGATATCAAAATGGTTTATTGGCCTAATCAACAAAAAACAAACATACCAAACTCCTCAAAGAGAGACTCCACAAAGCTTGTGCCATTGTGATAGGCAGCAGTGTTCATATACTGGAAATCCAGGTCATCTCCTGGAAAATGTAAAGAAAGGCACAAATAAATACACATACATACATATACACACATTATATATATATATATATATATATATATATATATATATATATATATATATATATATATATAGTGTTTAACAAGCGTGTTAGGTATACTTTTCAATAGTAAAAGTTGACCTGAATAAAAAAAAAATAAGATTTCCTATGTCAGCTGCAGCGAGGCCACAGGCAATACTGGTCACAGTACAGAAATCACTGCTTGCAGGCAGCAAGGTACCATGGGATATATAGTCCTTAGAAATTGAAAGTAATTAGCAGCAGAGAAGCAGAACTCAACACAAAAGGAGATTTTTCAAGTAAGCTTATACTGGATTGTGAAATATACTGTAATGGCGCGTACACACGACCGTTTTTCGGGTTGTAAAAAATGAAGTTTTTAAGGGTCTAGAAAAAACAAAGTTTTTTTCAACCCGATCATTAAAATGGCCTTGCCTACACACGATCGTGAAAAAAAAAATGCTCTAGCAAAGCGCAGTGACGTACAACGGTACTATAAAGGGGAAGTTCCATGCAGATGGCGCCACCCTTTGGGCTGCTTTAGCTTACTTTGTGTTAGTAAAAGACGATTCACGCTTTTCAGTCTGTTACAGTGTGATGAATGTGCTTACTCCATTACGAACGCTAGTTTTACCAGAATGAGCGTTCCCGTCTCATAACTTGCTTCTGAGCATGCACGGTTTTTTCACGTCGTTAAAGCCCACACACGACCATTTTTTCCAACCTTAAAAACGACAACGTTAAACGTTGTGAAAAAATAGAGCATGTTCGAAATTTTTAATGGCCACTTTTTAGATCGTGAAAAATGCTCTGGAGCCCACACACGATCGTTTTTAATGACATAAATTTTTTTTTTTTAAAACCCGATAAACTGTTGTGTGTACGCGGCATAACTTTTCTTTGTATTGCTATTACAATGCTGATGTTATAAAAGAAAAGTGTATGCTCGGACCATAGAACTTCTTTGGCCATTCAGAATTGGCCTAATCAGAATTAAGATCAGTGTATTTACAGCAGGCATGTTCCCATGTTTCAGGCCTGCTTTAACTCAACAAAAAGTATTATTATTGCTCTGTATTGATCTACCCTGTGTTAACATAGCTTTATTATAGCAGATGTTCACTTTTAGAGAGATTTTCAAATTTTGCATCTCTGTGATCCCTACCTAAATACACACTAAGCCAGGTCTTGAGTTCCAAATTGAACAAGAACATCATTTGCCAGCTCATGTGCATACCTTTTAATAGATTATTGTCTCATTTATGTACCATACCTCCCAACTTTTTGAGATAGGAACGAGGGACACCTATCAGCAAAAGTATGTAGGCATAGGACACACCCCTTGCCACACCCCCTTAAAGGAGAATTGTCCAAAAAAAAAAACAGATTGGTTAAACCCACAAGTGTTTTTTTTATCACTACTATTCCTTTATATTGGCTTTTGGAATTTACAAATGCAGACATTTTGAAATCAGATGAAAGGTTTAGCACTGGGAAAGACTTTTTGATAGATAAAAAGTGCATTTTATATACAACTATATAGATCAGACCAAAATGAGGAACAAATGAGGAGGAAAAAGGGACATTTCTCCAAATCAGGGACAGTCCCGCGAAATCAGGGACAGTTGGGAGCTATGTATGTACTATGCATCTACCAAGAAGCGCTGGTCCAGCGGTTTGATGTTAGTACTGAGATTCTGTTATTATTTAGTACAAAAGTGATATTAAAAGGGAAAAAAAATGTCAAAAGCGAAAATTACTTGTGAGCTGCATTTGTAAATAGTGTTTTTTAACCAACAAATCTGAGGCACCCATATTGAGATGGTCAATCGCTTATACCTGGAGAAGGCTGTAGCTGTCGCAGGATGCTGCATACCGCACTTTGTTTTTCTCTGGTGGTGGCACTAAGGAATTCATGATCCAGAAGCTTTAGTAACACACTCAACTCTGGCAACAGCTGGTCTAGAACTAGAGGAAAAAACAATAGATTAGCTTATAAGATATATTCTGGTGTATAAGCATACATAGTAACTCAAATTAGCATTAGAATAACTATTGATTGGACTCCATTTTTAAAGGCGTTCTCTAACAATTTGGAACACAAACATATGACATGACCTTTCTGAGTAACATGGTGGAGTTCCTGCCCCGTTGGTTTCGGGGGGAAAAAACTGGTTATCGCCATGTGACATTTTATCTGACATCAATCCCCCAAGGAATATTAGCAGATGCGTTACAAGATAATGTTATTTATTTTTTATTCTGGAGACCCTTTTAAATGGAAACTATGTTTTCCTTACACATACACGAGGTAACATTGCAAACATTTGGATAACACTTGATGGAAACAGCTGCACTAAGCACCATGCATCAAAGGGATGTACTCTATATTACCACTGAATGCAGAATTTTTCCACCCAAAAGAGAGTTTTCCATTCTGTGTTAAACATCCCCCGCCAGGTTTTGTCCCAGCTCTGTCAGGGAAATCTCCTTTCATACTGGGCAAAGCTTTGGCAGCTCAGCATGGCATTTAGCTGAACATTTGCTGATCCCAGAGAGCTAGGAAGACCTGAAGGATCAAATTCTACTTATTCCCCCCCCCCCCCCCCCCCCAACGGTGGCCTTACATGTTTCAATAAATGTGCAATTTATTTTCCAATTGATCTCT
This sequence comes from Rana temporaria, assembly GCF_905171775.1. Classification (NCBI taxonomy): domain Eukaryota; kingdom Metazoa; phylum Chordata; class Amphibia; order Anura; family Ranidae; genus Rana; species Rana temporaria. The sequence continues at coordinate 240,472,533 of NC_053491.1, forward strand.
CCAAATAGAAATAAACAATTAATAGTCAACGACGTGTTGGATCGATATGCCACACATGGTAAATTGGATTTAAGGTACGATAAGAACGCATGATCATTTATCAATCACATCTCATGATTGATTCTATACATCTATATTCATGAAGAACATAGCTCAGTGTTGCAGATTGATGCAACACAATTGACAATATTTTGCCATGGTCAAAAATCTGAAACTGGGTCTAAATCAATTGGACAGGAAGTTATGGCTATACTATTTGCAGATTCAATCAATTTGATTGCCTCACACATCAAATCAGTAAAAATAAATACAAAATAAATAAAAAATGGAAGCATGTATGGCCACCATAAGGCCCCGTACACACGAAGAGACATGTCCGATGAAAAGGGTCCGTGGACCGTTTTCATCGGACATGTCTCCTGGGAGCTTTTGGTCTGATGTGTGTACACACCGTCAGACCAAAATCCCTGCGGACAGAGAACGCGGTGACGTAGAAGACACCGACGTTCTCAAACACGGAAGTGCAATGCTTCCACGCATGCGTCAAATCAATTCGACGCATGCGCGGGATTTCGGGACGCTGGTTACACGTCATAACCAGCGGACATGTCCGATTAGGTGTACTAACCATCGGACATGTCCGACGGACATGTTTCCAGCGGACAAGTTTCTTAGCAAGCTAGGAAACTTTTGTCCGCTGGAAACCTGTCCGCTAGGCCGTACACACGGTCGGACATGTCCGCGGACCAGTTTCAGAGGACATGTTCGACCGTGTGTATGGGGCCTTAGAAAGAAAAATTAGTTTGAGGTTGGAATGTTTCACTTTAATATAACTTCTTTTGGAATAAAATTACAAATCACAGGTATGTTCTTTAGAGATCTTTCTACCAAGTAAACATTTTTAGAGATCCTTCTACCAAGTAAACATTTTTTTTTTCAGCGCACAATCTTTCCTAACTACTATTTTAGCTCATAAGGTTTGTTGCAAAGCACTGATGAATGTACATCTTGATACTTATTAGAAAACGTGAAATCAAATAATGATGGCAATTTGTCTTTCACAGTGGAATTTGCTTGATTCAAAATGTTAAGCACCCATAGGCGTGCGCACAGGGTGTTCCAGGTGTGCCTGGGCACACCCTAATCACCCTGTGTGGTGAAGATTCCCCCTATTTCTCTCCAAAGCCCCCCAACAGTGCTCCTAAAAAAATAAAATATAAACAAATTTAAAAAAACTAAAATAACTACTGATACCGCCCACAGCCCTACTGACATTGTCAGTATATATATATATATATTTACACACACACACACACATGCATATGTGTTTGAGCTTTAAGGGGCACACCCTAATGCAATAGGCTGGGCACACCTATGTAAGGTGTGCCCACCTTATATTTACTGTACAAGTATTAACACTAAACCAATAAAGAAAGATAGCAATTAAAAACCAATGGGGCTCTTCTACAACCACATCTTCCACCCCAGCCTGTTAATACTAGAACATATATTTGATCACCCATACACTGCTCAGTCTAGTCTATGAATTGCTAAGCTTTTGGCACCTTTACTACATTTACACCTTTACTACACTGCTGGTAGAGACAAACATACCAGTGCTAAGCCAATTCCGCATGAGTACACAAAACACAATAACCACAGGACCTGCTGTGGAGCGCCCATAGTAGGTGGCCCAGGGTCATCCCATTTGTGTGGGAACACTTAAAAAGGTTATGGTGAGAACTATATTCCCTAATGAAAAACAGAACTAAAAAGAGTCCATTAAATTTCACAAAAAAGGGAACATCAGCACTTTGGAGGTCCAGGAATATCTCAAGAGCATAAAGTGGCAGGTGGAATGTATGCAATGTGTGCAATGTGAATAGTGGGGAGCATTGGAGAAGTAATGCAGAGACAGGCATGGCTTTATCTCAGCGGTTTACAGAGGCTGAACATCAAGGCTGGGGTCAATGTATGACTAATAATGCAATCATGGCATAGACTACTTACACATCACACGCCACCCAAGTACAAAGCGGTAACTGTCTGCATGTGTTACATCTGGTAATGTCTTTTATCTATAGTCTCTCTCTCTGAATTTATGTTATCAGATTCACATATCAGTATAAACAGGTACAGCAAAAGGTTAACACATTACGTAAAATGGTACGTTCCTCCACCACTTTTGTATCACTTGACGCTTCCTTTAAGATCGTAAGCTCCAACAAGCATGGCCCTCTAATATCACTTGTATTGTATTGTATCTGTACTGTCTCTCTCTAGTTTGTAAAGCACAGTGCACTATATATAAAGCTGCCCATACATTAGTCAGTTTTTGTGTTCAACCAGGAGGTTGAATGAAAAAAAAAAAAACTGACCCTATTCCCCCAGCCACACATTCGAAGTGAATGGGGCAATTCTACTGCTATGTTCTTGTATTTGCCATCAGAATACACTGATCAGCGATACAGGCGATAGGCTGGTCAATCCACCAACTGATTTCTGTTCGACCACATTGCCCATACAAGGATCGACATTCAGCTGGTCCTGCTTAACTGGCCAAATTTTGATCCATGCATAGCTGGCTTTAATCCTATATAATAATAATAATAATAATAATAATAATAATAAATACAAAGTCCCATGAGGGCTATATAGAAAAATGGTAAAAAGTGGCACACAGCGTTATATAAATATTAGCAATAAAGGGACATCGGGCCTTAAAGTGGTTGTAAACCCTTACAGACCACTTAGACCTACAGATAAGCCTATATTAAGGCTTACCTGTAGGTGCAAGAAATATCTCCTAAACCTACATGGTTTAGGAGATATTTCCAAAAGACATGCACCGATGTCTACGGCGCATGCACCGTAGACAGTGGCGCGCAGGCGCACTGAGCGTGCCGTTACCAACGGCGATCATGCCGTTAGTGGCGGCACCCACGCACATGCGCGGGAGTGACGTCATCGCGGCTCCGGCCAGTCACATCGCTGGACCCGCGATACGAGGAAAACACTCAGGGAAAGATGCCGGCGCTGGAGGAGAGGAACGAGCACTGCTGCGAGGGCGTCGATCTCAGGTAAGTAATATATAATGAGCTAGTATGCTATGCATACTTGCTCATTATGCCTTTTTCTTGCAGGGTTTTTTTTCAATTTTTTTTAAGAGGGTTTACATCTTCTTTAAAAATAAAATAAAAAAGAAAATGGTAACAAAGAGGTATACAGACTATATAGAAATGCTTTTATAGAAATGGTAACAAAGTGGCATACGGGCTATAAAATAGAACAAAGAGGAATGCAAGCTACTTTTTATAAAAATGGTAAAGTGGCATACAGACTATAAAAATGGTAACAAATATGTATACAAGCTATGTAAAAATTGTAATAAAGTGCCATGCTAACTATATAAAAAACTATAACAAAGTGGCATACAGGCTGTTAACAAAATGGTAACAGAGTGATATAAGAGATTTTATACAACTGGAAACAAATTGGCATATGGGCAAAAAAAAAAAAAAATTGTAACAAAATAGCATTAAGTGAAATACATAAAATAAAAAAGTGGAGATATATACCAACATCTAATTTTCATTGAATTAGGGTTATTATGGCAGCCTGAAATTCTTGGGGGGAGCAATTAAAACACATTTCTAATCTAATCAGTCATTCTCATCTAATCAGAGAAAGGACCTTTAGGTGCTGGTTGGACACAGACAAGTGTAAAACGTATTTTACATTAAAATCCTGGCTGCCTTGACTTTTTCCTTGCTGTACATATATACGATGGAGCAATGAATGGATCATGAAATGTTTGTCCAGTTTAGGATATCTATGTTGTGTTTGGTATAACAACTAAATCTATTTATAATGAATTGGCTAAGGAAGTGTCTAATATCCTCTTTCTGACATGGCTATTTGCACCTTCTTGTGGAATGTTATAGGAAGGAAGAGAAGACGGTATTAGAGGACGAACAGTTTACACAACATGATACAAGGTATGAATAGTGATAGCAGCAGAGTAATGGAAGTCTGACAACTACAACATAGGTGTGTAGTGTCAAGCTGGTTCAGCAGGAACCAGCTGACTTCTGGAACATGTGTGTACCTCTGTCTCTTCAAAAGAAGCCAGCCTAATGACCAGCCTTTGCCGAAGGGGGCAAAGGGGGTACATTTGGACAGCATCATTGTTAATCAGAGGGGAGGGGGTGTTCGATGTACCAGCAGATATACTGATAAGCTACAGCTAAAACGTTATCAGTTCGCAGATTTCGCTTTTTTACCTCAGACACATGTTTATTGTGCTAAACTGTTTATTGTGCTAATCCTTGCTAAACTTCATATTATGATGTTATGGTACTTTGTCAATTCTGTTTGTGCGCCTTGAGCTCAATAAATTTATTTCTGAAAAAAAAAAATACCTTTTACATTTTTCCCTTTTGAGATAAAGGTTTTATATGAATAAATAAAAGTGGATCATTGTAAGCACCCCCGTCTGTGTTAACCACTTGCTGACCGCCCTATAACAGATATACGGCTACAGGGCGGCTGAGGTATACAGAATTACATAATATATATACATACACATACACACACACACACACACACACACACACACGTGATCCTGTACTTCCGGGTAGCGGGCACGAAAGCGCACTGCGATTATACACAGCGGGAGCCGATCAGCGGGTACCAGGGCGGGACAATGGGTGGGCAGGAGGGGAGGCTGCCCTGGGCACTGTATCATGTATGGTTTGGGGGCACCACAATGAGATTGGGGGGGATTTGTGTTGGGAGGGGAAATTTGGGGAGGTGTGCTAGGAGTGGTGATTTGAGGGTGATTTGTGTTGAGAGGAGAAATCAGGGGGGGGGGGGGGGGAGAAAGATTTTTTGCTAGGATGGGGGATTTGGGGGGGGGGTGCTAGAAAAGGTAATATGGTGGGGGGGGGGGCTAGATGGGGACATTTTTTTGGGGAGAGGGATTTGTGCTAGTAGGGATGATTGGGGGCATTTGTGCTAGAGGGGGGTAGTTGTGCTAAGATGGGGGATTGGAGGAGTGGAATTTGTGCTTTGGAGTGGGGATGGGAGACTATTTGTGCTCTGAGAGGAAATTTGAGGGGTAGAGGATTTGTGCTAGGAAAGGGTACCGTGGAATCTATGTCCGCCAGCACCCGTCGATCATTCGCTACAGAGGCAGAATGGCAATTTGCCTATGTAAACAGAGCAGATTGCCATTCTGTCAGTAGGGACAGCGTGGATCCAGTGTTTCTGCAAAGCAGGGACTAGGATCCATGTCTTCCCTTAGTAAAAGATCCTCTCACACTCTACTCAAAATACTGGCTAGGCACACAGTTAACCCTTTGATCGCCTTTCCAGCCTGTGTCATTAGTCCAGTGATCACTGTATTAGTGTCACTGGTTCTCACAAAGTGTCAGTTAGTGTCAGATTGACAATATCGCAGTCCCGCTATATGTCGCTGATCGCCGTCATTAATAGTAAAAAATAATAATAAAAATTGTGCACTCCAATCAATATAGGCTTATTGGGATTTATTTTACCAAAAATGTGTAGCAGAATACTCATTGGCCTAAATTGAAGAAGAAATTAGATTTTAAATTGTGTGCGTTTTATAGCAGAAAGAATTATTTTTTTTCAAAATTGACGCCTATTTTTGTTTATAAAAATCGCAGGAGGTGATCAAAGAAATAGAAAGCTATTTGTTGGGAAAAAAAGGACATACATTTGGGTACAGTGTCGCGTGAAAATAAAGGAAAAAAAGCCTAAAACAGAAAAGTAATGCAGCCATCACATCTAAGAAGTGGTAAGCTGCAATATAATCAATGTTTGCTTTTAGGATTAATATTGCTTTAAGTGTTCTTAACCTCTAGACGCCGGACGTAGGTATATATGTGGTTGCTTGGCAGGTGGACCTTAACGCCGATCGGATGCATATATGCGGCCATGTTAAAACAACTTACTGTGCTGGGAGCACACTCCATGTACACTCCCAGCACAGTAGGCAGCGAGGGCTGTGACAGCGGTGACGTGTGCATGTGACAGTCAATCACAGCGGTCACATGGCCCAAATGCCCGTCTCCTCCTCTCGACTTTTAGAACTCTTAGGCCCCTTTCACATGTGCGGACCGTATGTCCGCATTTTTATCCATCCGTTGCGGATGAAAACGAGACATACATTGGTCCCTATGTGATTGCGGGTGTCAGCGTATGACCATCCGCTGACACCCGTAATCACCGTCTCCGCAAAAATCCTATTTTTCTTCCATCTGGCGGATCAGATCGGGTGAACACGGACATACGGTCCGTGTTCATCCGATTCCCCATAGGGGAGAGCGGAGGAGAGACAGGACGGTTCCTGCACAGTGTGCGGGGACCGCCCTGTCAGCCGACGACTCAGCGGGGATTTTACGGAGGATCCCCGCTGAGCAAAGCGGACACACGGAGGAGGATTATTACTGATACGCCCATGTGAAAGGGCCCTTAAAGGGCCAGGAGGTGGTCGGTGCAAAGGGGTTAAAGCAGTGGTCATCAACCCTGTCCTCAGGGCCCACTAACAGGCCAGGTTTGCAAGATAATTGAAATACATCACAGGTGATATTATTTGCTGCTCAGTGATTGCAGTATTCTAGACTGCATCTCCCCAAGGTAATACATAAAACCTGGCCTGTTAGTGGGCCCTGAGGACAGGGTTGATGACCACTGGGTTAAAGTATACCTAAAGGCAAAGCTTTTTTTTTTACGTTTTGGATAGAGTGGAGTGGGATTAGTACACCGGTCAGGTTATTTTTTTTTTTGTCGTCTATATCTTCTTTAGGCCCCGTTCAGACTTTGCGTATCTGAAACCACAGACAGAATCGGAAATTCTGTCTGTGCAAAAAATAACAGCAAAACCTGCAACACAACATCCAATTAGATGCAGCCACCGTTCAACCAACACATTTCCCGCCAGGCTCCTTCAATTTTCAGATTGAAGAATGTTGGGCAGAGGGTGCATATAGGGCCACCTATGGCTTGAACTCCAGCCAGTATGTCAGGAACTCGCTCTGTGGATTCCTTCTCTTTCTTTATGATGTAATAAAAAAAATGATCTGCGAATACTCCATACTAATGCCGCGTACACACGACCGTTATTCATGTTATGGAAAAAAGCGATGTTTTTCTCGACGCGATTCCTCTCAAGCCTGCCTTGCATACACACGATCGTGATAAAAAATGCTCGAGCAAAGCGCGGTGACATACAACGGCACTATAAAGGGGAAGTTCCATTAGAATGGCACCACCCTTTGGGCTGATTATGCTAATTTCCCATCTCATAACTTGCTTCTGAGCATGCACATCCCCCCCCCCCCCTCGTTAAGGCGTACACACAACCATTTTTCACGACCAATTAAAAAAAAAAATTCTCGTCATGAAAAACGATCGTGTGTACGTGGCATAAGGCAGCCCATACAGTCATCATTTTTTTTTTTATTGAATTTGTGGTAGGGGGAATCCTCTAACATCAAAATCCTTCTGATGGCAGGGATCCTTCCCTTCTGTCAGAATACAATGATCAGTGCTACTGGCTGTAGCTGGTGGTACTGATGAATCGTGAAAAACCTGACATGTATTTTTATCAACTTCTGACGTACAGAAGTTAATAGGTAGATTGACTTCTGTAAAACCAGGGTTCCCACACATGGATTGAAATTTGGCCGGTACCTGAGGAACCAGACGAATTTTGATTTACGTATTGATTTATGTATTGATGGTTTACTACTCAAAGACATCTACATAGTCTTTCGATCCTAAAGAAATCACAGTAGTTGCGTCATGATCGTCTCCGTCTACCCTGAAATCATATTAAAGTATTTAGTGAACTGTGACTGGTGGGTGGTGTACATAGTCACCTGGAAGTGACACGTTTCATGTAATCTTCACACCTCAGCATTTAGCAGGGCTGGGAAGTGATAAGCAACAGATGACACTCCTGCTATACAAACAGAGCCTGGGATCACAGCAGCTCCAGCAAACAATCCTGGGAAAAAAAAGAGGATTAGGGCCAAAAAGAGTCAACAGCCAAAGTGAGAGGCGGCAATGGACAGGGGGCCGCCACCTGGACAGATCCATGTGCTGAAAACCTTTTTCCTTCCCACACCACTCCCTCTTTTATTCCTGCTATCTAGACTTCCTCACAGACTTCTCATGATTGTCCCATCTCACAAGTATTCTTTCTTTCTTTCATTTTTCTTTCTGTGAATGCTGTGAATATGAAATCTCCCTTTCTCACTGTGCGGATCATGTGACCTCATTCATTTCTGCAACAATCTCTGGCACCCAGGCTGCCTTTGTGTTTTCAGCACTTTTTACTTCCAATAAATAGCTAGGTCATTTTCTACAACAGTAGTAATAAAATAGTAATAGTAAAAAAAAAAAAAAAACACAAAAAAAAAAATGATATAATGGAGAAGCAATGCAGGCTCATTATTAAAAACAAACAAAAAAAAAACACGTCTTGGTACTAAATTTTATAGATTCCTATAGAGCAGTGGTTCTCAAGCCGTGACCCCTTGATAAAATTTCCCAAGCTGTGGGTACCCCTAACAGTAAAATTATTTTCATAGCGTAGGTAGTCAGCACCCAAGGCAAGTAATTTGAGCCCCTAACCCATGGACATTTAACGCTCCCAGAGTCCCTTCCAGTATTAAAACCGCTTATGGTAAATTTTAGGATTTACCACTCTCTCTTTGTTCTTTCCTTCCCTTTTATTTCTCTCTATCCTAATTTCTTGTTAAACCCCCACCCATCTCTCTCTCTCTCTCTCTCTAGCCGTCTTTCTTGTTCTCTTAGGCCTCGTACACACGACCGAACATGTCTGCTGAAACTGGTCCGCTGACCAGTTTCAGCAGACATGTTTGGTCGTGTGTACAGCCGACCGGATTCCCGGCCGAGCGGACTTTTTCCAGGGGACAAATGTTTCTTAGCATGCTAAGAAACATGTCCGCTGGAAGCCTGTCCGTCGGACGTGTTCGGTCGTCTGTACAGACTCACCGGACACGTCCGATCGGCCGCCATCCCTCGCATGCGTCGAAGTGATTCGACGCATGCGTGGAAGCATTGAACTTCCAGGGCCGCGCACGTCGCCGCGGCGACGGTGCGGCCACGTCAGCGCGTATCGTGTACGCGCGGATTTCTGTCTGATGGTGTGTACAACCATCAGACAGAAATCTCCGAGGGGACATGTCCGCTGAAAATGGTCCGGGGAAAGAGGGACACATTCTAGCACTGAGTATATATCAAACCATACAGCCCCAGTTATGAAGACCATAAAGAATAAATGCACACAAAAAAATAAATAAAAATGAAGACTGGTAAAAGTATTTTTTTACCATTACTTTTTCTCTATACTGATTTTTCAAAATAACAAAAACAATAATTGACAGGCTACATAAAAGGTTACGTGTAATACAAATATATTTGATGCATTTGTTAGAGAGGGCTACAAGTCAAAAGTAAATGAGGGTCAAATATGGAGTAAGGAGGGGAAAAAGTATTTGATTTCAAAATGATGCCCAAAATACGACATCAGCCATCCACATCAGCTTCCTATGGTTAAATCAAGGAAACCTAAATATATGAGTCACTGCACATTGCACACGACGGGTAGAGATCACTTGATTCAATAGAGCAGGCATGTCAATCTCAAAGTAAAAAATGTTGACAGAACAAAGTAAAATAAATTGCAGGGTCAACCTTATGTCTACTGGATTGTACACCTACCCAAGAATAGGAAAAGCTGACAATAACTAAAAAACTTATATTACATCCCTAAAAAGGGTTTCTTAAACTATTATAAAAAGTGTCCATCTGGAAAATGACCCAAGGAATGCAGAGGAACATAGCTTGAAGCCTGGTTCAGTTCAAAAAGGTGGGAGAGGGGCACATGTGGCCCAAAAAAAAACGTGCTCTAGAGAAAATGTTAGACCGTTCATATGTGTGTTTGAAGTAAGCACTGAGCAGATCACAGCGGGCAAATGTGTGAACAAAGCTCAGACACAACAAAAAAGGAAAGTTAGTGCTGGTGAACCCCATGGTACAAAGGTTTGGCCTTTCATGTAAAAATAGAAAATGCTGTATCCCTGGAGTAATGTATTGCTTCCTAAGGACCATGCCATGCCCCTGACTGAAGCCAGGTCATAGCCATTGGGTAAGAAGAATGCAGACATAGAACTTGGACTTCAAACCTCCATCTCTTCTTGCTGATTTAATAAATCTGCAAAGAAACATCTAAATTTTATGTAGCAGATAGATACTTTAAGCCTAAGGCCGTGTACACACGATCAGTCCATCCGATGAGAACGGTCCGAAGGACCGTTCTCATCGGTTAACCGATGAAGCTGACTGATGGTCTGATGTGCCTACACACCATCAGTTAAAAAGTCCAACGCGGTGACGTAAAACACAACGACGTGCTGAGAAAAATGAAGTTCAATGCTTCCAAGCATGCGTCGACTTGATTCTGAGCATGCACAGGTTTTTAACCGATGCTTTTGCATACTAACCGTCGGTTTCGACCTATCGGTTAGGCGTCCTTCGGTTCAATTTTAAAGCAAGTTCTAAAATTTTTGACCGAAGGATAACTGACCGATGGGGCCCACACACCATCGGTTTGGACGGATGAAACGGTCCTTCAGTCCGTTTCCATCGGTTTTGACCGACCGTGTGTACGCGGCCTAATATTTGAGGCCTGTCCTTATGCACTGCTTCACAGCATTGTATATGGGTCGAGTAGAAACTGTCAAACTTTAGGTGACCTGACCCTTGCCAGACTTTAATCACAGTAATAAAGCTCAATAAGGAGGCAAATGCAAATATTTTATAAGTAAAATTGCACAATTCTAATGATTTAAGCCTGTATATTCCGAGTCTTTCATAACTCTGGAAACTTGCATTATGTTTAGTATTCTTTTTGGAATGCAATGCTATGATAAACCATACAGGTGGCACTGTTTTACAATCTTCTACAACTTTGAAAGTAGTTTTGAATTATGAACTAAAACATTAATCTTAAAATAATTTTTCCTAAAATCAACCTACATATACATTTATTTTTGCCGATTTGCTCTGCCACTATTTATATTATCACTAGTAAGCTGGTACAAAGATCCTTGATGAAGAACAATAGGCAGCAAACCATAGTAACCTGTCTGTAATCAAAGCAGTTAGGAGATTATTTCAATCGTTAATATGGATTGGTGTACTTTCTCATTATCATTGCCTTCTGTGCTGCCTGACTGAAGTGTATGCAAACCCCAAATCTATTTTTCAGTATGTTTGGAATTAGGTCTCACTGTTTGCTTAAACAATTACTTTTTTATGACTCTTGCAGTTTTTTTTCTGGATATCCTGCCAGTGACAGCATTACCCATTGAAGACAAACAACACTAAGCCAGAGCTTCACAATTAACAACAGTGTTGTCTGTCTGTCATATACGTGCCATCAGCTTTCCAGTTAGACTCCCTATGGAGTCCAATAAATAGGCTGACTGAAGGTGCTGGTAAGGCAAATTGACAACACTGATGCCAATTGGGAGGCAGTGGCTTAGTGTTGTCAGCCTGCAGCATTAAGTCCTGTTACTAGTAAAATCTCCGGGTAAGAGACTTTGCAACAGATTTCACAAAAAAAAAAGTGTTGGCTTAAGAAAGCTGTATATAGTCAGACACGATGCCAGCGGTGTTGAAAAGTACATTTTAAGGTCATCCATAGATGGAGCGATTTTCTTTCCTGTAGCCACTAGTTACAAGAAAGAAAATCACTTGATTCCCCCATATAACAGCTAGTGATAAATCGCATGTAAAATTGGTTGTACCCACGTTGATTGATCAACTTAAGTACATTCAGCCTGCCCATACATGGTTCGAATATCGTCCAGTTCCTACTGAACCGGCCGAGATTCGGACTTTCATATACTGGCTTAAGCTGACCATAATGTCTTTATTTTTTGTAATTTAAAGAGGGGGTTCACCCTATAAAAAAAAAAATTCTAGCATTAAATTAAGCATAGTAGCGCGAGCTACAGTATGCCTTTGTTTATTTTTTTAGCCCCGTACTCACTGTTTAATCCTATAGTGAAGATTCCGACTCCCCGCGGGGGAATGGGCGTTCCTATCCAGAGGGAAGATGATTGATGGCCGGCTCTGGCGCGTCACGCTTCTCCGGAAATAGCCGAAATAGGACTTGGCTCTTCACGGCGCCTGCGCATAGTCTGTGCGCAGGCGCCGTATAGCGCCGTGAAGAGCCGAGACCTACTCCGGCTATCTTCGGGGAGCGTGACGTGCCATAGCCGGCCGTCAATCATCTTCCCTCTGGATAGGAACGCCCATTCCCCGCGGGGAGTCGGAATCTTCATTATAGGATTAAACAGTGAGTACGGGGCTAAAAAAATAAACAAAGGCATACTGTAGCTCGCGCTACTATGCTTAATTTAATGCTAGAATGTCGGTAATGAGGGTGAACCACCGCTTTAAATTTACCAACTGCTCTTAGTGAACTAAAAAAGGTATTACAGTTTGGATTCTTACTTCCTTTTATAATAATTGGTACATACCCGCACATGCCTGATTATTTATGTCAATCTTGCTGGTTGCCTGAACATTGGTGACATCATTTTGGATGACCCAATCTGGGTCTCTTTGCACATTTGCTACTGTGCTGGATGTAAATGAACATTTCACCCCCACCTTACAACCACTGCCCTTCCTGCCTCCCCTGGCTTTAAACACATCAGCAGCTAATGTATATCTATCTATGCAGAACTTCTGTTTCCTTCCAGCTTCTGCCAGCCAAGTGAAACAGCGACTGTAGCAAAACTCAGCACATTTCATCAAGGGGAATGGTCAACATTTACTCTAGACTCCGAATGACACATAGGATTTATCAATGAAAAGGTTTTCATCCTCCCTCCGTAAGAGGAAACGAGAAGTTCGTGGCAGCCAGTATGTCAACCCAAGCACATGGCTTGTGCTTTAAGGTGCCAAAACACATAATCATTATTAGGATATTTGCAGTGCCTTAAAAAAGTTATCATACCTCTTGAAATTTTTCATATTTTGTCATGTTACAGCCAAAAACTTAAATGTATTTTAATGGGATTTTATGTGATAGATCAACACATAAAATTGTGAATCGGAAGTTAAACGGCTTTCAATTTTTTTTTCAAATAAAATATCTGAAAAGTGTGGCGAGCATTTGTATACAGCCCCTTTACTCTGGTACCCCCAACTAAAATCTAGTGGAGCCAATTGCCTTCAGAGGTTGCCTAATTAGTAAATAGAGTCCACCTGTGTGATTTAATCTCAGTACAAATACAGCCGTTTTGGGAAGCCCTCAGAGGTTTGTTAAAGAGCCTTAGTGAACAAAACTGGATCATAACGGCCAAAGACACACACCAGACAGGTCAGGGATAAAGTTGTGGAGAAGTTCAAAGCAGGGTTCGGTTATAAAAAAATATCCCAAGCTTTGAACATCTCACAGAGCACTGGTCAATCCATCACCTGAAAATGGAAAGAGTATGGCACAACTGCAAACCTACCAAGACATGGCCATCCACTTAAACTAACAGGCCGGGCAAGAAGAGCATTAATCAGAGAAGCAGCCAAGAGGTCCACGGTAACTCTGGAGGAGCTGCAGAGATCCACAGCTCAGGTGGGAGGATCTGTCCACAGAGACCTCACAACATGTTACATAAGTGCAAAAATTGAAAACAAACTATTGGCTAGCGCTAATGAAAATGACACAATCTGAAAAATATTGCAGACTAAGGCCCCGTACACACGACCGGATCTATCCGCTGGAACTGGTCCGACGGACCAGTTCCAGCGGACAGATCCGGTCGTGTGTAGGCCCGAGATGACAATTGTCCGGCGGATCGGACAGTTTTCAGCGGATAAAAATTTCTTAGCATGCTAAGAAATCTGTCCGCTGGAAACCTGTCCATCGGACAAATCCGGTCGTCTGTACAGACTCACCGGACTTGTCCGACCGACCGCCATCCCTCGCATGCGTGGAAGTATTTACCTTCCAGGGTCGCGCACGTCGCTGCGTCATCGTCGCGGCCACGTCACCGTGTATGTTTTCCGCTGGGATTTTGGTCTGATGGTGTGTACATCAGACCAAAATCCGGCAGCGGACATATCCGATGGAAACGGTCCGGCGGACCGTTTTCATCGGATAATCCAGTTGTGTGTACAGGGCCTTAGAGGTTGGAAAATCTGACAGGTTTTTTTTTTTTTTTTATTTCCCTCTCTTTGGATTTTCACTACAGGCAGTGATTGGAAATGTAACCAAAGTGAGAGGAAACTCCTTCTCTGTTGTCATCAATATGTTTCCTATGACAGTAATTTCAGTGTTAAAGAATAGAAAAGTAACTGATCCAGAAGCCGGCTGCCTGGACCCGTATATATTTTTTAATGTAGCATAAAGCGTTGTAAGTTGACATTACCCACAGCAAACAGATTTCATCAGTTTCCCATAGTCAGGGACAGGACCAGGGACACACTGGTATGTTGCTGGACTTCAAGTGGTTATACCGAGAAGATACCTGCAGCTTCCCGGTACAATTATGTAGAGCCGATGGTCGGCCCTCTTGTAAAAGCAATCCAAGCAGCTAACTAGACGTATCCCTCCCATCTTCCACTGCTTTCTCAGGCTCTCCTAAACGATCAGCCAGCACTTCGGCCAGCTGATCGAGGAGCTGAACAAAGCCCAGATCAACTTTGATCGGCTATGGTAACCCGGAACCGATGACCTGACATCACTTCTGGTTTACCCGGATGTCAACGGTGCCATTTTCAATAATCAAACGCATTAAAAAAACACAGATCTTGGTGGGATCAAATGCTTTTAAAAAGGGCATAGGAGGGATTTGGGGTCTTATAGATATCCATTTACTCAGCATATCATCTTTTATAAAAACATAGGGTTATGTATGGTGTTTTTTGCATTAAAAGTCAAAAAAGTGTATTTTTCCCAAAAATTGCATTTGAAAAACCGCCATGTGACATAAAAATTGCAAAACCCACCAATTTATTCTCCAGGGCCTCTGCTTTAATCTGCTTTTCCGACAACAAATGTTCGATGGGAGCTTGTTGTCGGAAATTCCGACCGTGTGCAGGCCCCATCGGACATTTTCTGTCGGAATTTCCGACAACAAAAATTTGAGAGCTGGTTCTCAAATTTTACGACAACAAAATCTGTTCTCATAAATTACGAGCGTGTGTGAACAATTCCAAAACACAAAATTCCATGCATGCTCTGAATCAAGTACGAGAGGGAAGCACTCCGTTCTGGTAAAACTATCGTTCGTAATGGAGATAGCTCATTCATCACGTTGCAACAGACTGAAAAGCAGGAGGCTGAAAAGTGCAAATTGTCTCTCAAACTTCTACTAACACGACTGGTATTGAACCTCCCTTTAATAGTGGTGTTGTACGTGACCGCGTTCTTGGGGATCGGAATTTTCGACAACATTTGTGTGACCATGTGTATGCAAGACAAGTTTGAGCCAACATCCGTCGAAAAAAAAAATCCAGTTTTGTTGTCGGAATGTCCGATCGTCTGTACGCGGCATTACATGTAAACTAAAGGTGCCAGAAAAAGCTTGGTCTGGAAGTGGTTAAAATAAACTTCTGATTGAAGATTTATTAACTGCATTTTGCCTTGTAAACCTGTTACAAAAAGGCTAAAGATTACACTTTTATCTAAGGCATTGCACCAATGTGGTCGGCACAGCCAGTAATAAGAGCTACTTTTTAAACAAACTGGCTTTATTGCATTAGACAAAAGCAAACTAGCCCAACTAGATCAATTTCTCCCTGCCAAGAAGACATACATTATCAAAGCTAGTGACACTGTAGGTTTCATGTTCAAAGGGATGTGGCGTGAACCTGTACCATATGCAAAAAAGATTACTGAGATTTTCCAATCATCACCCTTGCTGCACAGAAAAAGTAACAATATGGCACAGTGTTGAGAGTATGGAGGAGCACCACAGTAGAATGGCGTTTAAGCAGCAGCATGGGGCCACAGCAGTCACTGGATGGATTAAACATTTCCTGCTGGCGTGGAGTTCACTTGCTTTACTGTAAGATCGGATTACTCTGCAGGGAAAACACATTCCCTTTGAAGTGCTTTGTTTGCAGAGGAGCAGATTAATAGGCACAGATAGCCAGACCCCTGAGCATGAAGATAAAATAGCTTGCAGGTTGCAGTCCCATAGAGCAGGCCATACTATCTTATAATGATACCAGAAGATTAAGTTGAAGGATGCATGGGAAGATGTACCACAAGAACAATGGGATGACGAGACATCTACCCATCCTAGAACGAATCTGGTTTTGTGATGAATCACAGAAGTCTTGTTTCACGATTCTTATGAATGGCTCTGCCACATATGCATTCAAAATAAAACATTGCCTATTTGCCCAAAAAGATTTTTCATTGTGCTGCAATATCTATTTTGACAATAAAAAAATAGCTTCAGAAGATCATCGTGTAAAGCAGTGGTCATCAACCCTGTCGTCAGGGCCCACTATCAGGCCAGGTTTTATGTATTACCTTGGGGAGATGCAGACTAGAATACTGCAATCACTGAGCAGCAAATTATATCACATGTGATGTATTTCCGTTATCTTGCAAACCTGGCCTGTGATGCCTCGTACACACGACCGGACTTTCCGAGAAAAAAAATCAGACGGGCTTTTTTCCTTGGAAAGTCCAGCTGTGTGTAGCCTCCATCTGACTTTTTTGTCGGAAGTCCTACTGACCTTAGATAGAGAACCTGTTCTCTATCTTTCCGCCGACTTCCGACTGACTCATGGCAAACTTTTGCATGGTCAAAAGTCCGACCGTATGTACGAGACATTAGTGGGCCCTGAAGACAGGGTTGATGACCACTGGTTTAAAGGCAGCAACTAATCACACATCAGAATTGACCCCAAATTGGTTGTCGCAGGTTACTGCACTTTGTACTTGCCGGCCTTCAAAGTTATATGCCTGGAGTCCATTTATTGTAAAGTCTAAAGTTAAAAATTAAATAAATAAAGAATACAAAAAGGTGGCTATACATAAGAACAAGTGGTTGCACGGAGAGAGTGATCAGTCTCTTGTAAATTTTAAGTCAACAGGAACCTTCTTGTATAATACACTCTGGACACTCCATATTGTGAGAGCTGCTTTCATTTGGTAATGAACAGAAAGCAAAATAAAATGTTGCTTAAAGCAGACTTTCACTCCTAAAATTGAGTTTTCCTTCCTACAAACACTCTTCTGAAATATAGAAACAATTTTATATTGTGTGTTTACATTTTTTTTTCTGCAGGGAAAGAAATAACTTATCAGCCTTAAGTAGATGAAAAAGTGGAAATTCATCCCAACAGCTCAATATACTTTCTGACAGCCAAAATAATGTGTCACTGCTCAACCACCCTTATGGATTCATATGCAATTGCCACACATGGGACAGCTCAGGTAACACACTAAATGGGCAACTGGCAGGTTCCCTTTAAAAGATAACTGTTACAGTAATCCCTTTGGTCCAACTCCGATCTTACCCCAGATGCATACTCAACTGACACGGATGGCCACAACCCGCAGAAATCTTTAAATCAGACTTGGGGGCCTCCTCTCCTAAGTGTTTCCTGCGTCAACTGCAGAGGAAAGAAGCTTTTCGGACAGAGTTTTCTAAGATTGCTGCGGGTCATTGACCCGCAACTGAGGTAAGCTTGCATTTGGGGAGGTAAGCCCAAAGGACCCCTGAAAGTAGCAATCCTTTAAATGGAAAATGTGTGAGAGGTGAAATAGAACAGAAACAGGCAGTCTCAGCTCTTTGGAATTCTCACAGGTTGGCTCTGGCGTCTCTTCTTGTCCTGGCATCTATGAGAGAGAGACATCCAGGGGGTTTCAGAGTCGCATGTTTATTTTTTTTTAATCCAGTCTGCCCCCTGTCTGCATTCTTGCCTGGGAGAGAATGAGGTGTCCTGCTCCTGCAACCACCGGTGGACCTGGTGGTGCGTCATAAGGAGCTGGCTGCAAGAACCTGCAAGATACAGCTGACTCCCAATGATCTATGAAGGGTGGATGGCCCGCTTGTTGCAAAAGAGCAGCAGACCACAGCAAGGCAATATGGAGGGAAGGGGAGTATGTTTTCTGAAGAAAGCCCTATAAAAAAACAGGTAAAGGTAGATGGAAAAAAAACAGGGGGAAGTGAAGTTCCTCTTACAGTAAACCAATTCATTCATTTGACCCAAAGCACCTAGGTGTGTTTTAACTCAGGACATCCCATGAAATGATGGTATTATTTTCTCATGGCAAACGTGGCCATGTGGGTGCACAGTCCACACAAAACTTTTCAGTTCAAACAATTGTTTGATTTTGAAATCCATGTATGGAACATACCTAAATAGCTTGGACCATTGTTACTATGTATATACACACCATACCTGGCTCATGCCTCTGGAATCTGGAAATCATTAAAAGTAGACACCTTTACTACAGTGACGTGACCACCCACCTCTCCATCTTGTTCAATCGGAGAATACTTTGCATTCATTTAGAATATGAAAAACATTTTTCGAATGGTGCCTCTGCTGAATGGTCAACCTCCTTTTTCACAATGCATCAGGCTGGCCACTCATGACAGAACCTAGAAGCAAGAGGAGATCGCTGGAGTAGTGTTGTCCACATTGGTAATTTCCAGCTTTCAGGGGTATCGGCCAGGCATGGTATGTACGTAGTTACATTGGTCCAAGCTGGACCAATGTAACTATGCACAAAAATGCATCATACCTGGAATTTTTAAAGTAAACCTATGCTTTAGCCATGGATGTCAAAGCAACAGGTTTACCTTACTGACCCCCTTTTAAGCAGGGTGTCAGCAGCCTCTACGCGTTTTGCAAAGTATGTTGCGTCATTAGGAAGCAAAGCTTTGTGAAACGCGTAGAGGCTGCTGACACCCACGGGACACCATACCGATCGAAAGAAAGGCCCTGGGAGAATAGAATAAAGGAACGCATATTCCCTCATATGCTTGCATACACGGCTGGAGAAGCTTGGTGCCGGCATACAGGCACACTCAAATGTGAGTGCAATATAGGCTTTGTATTTTAAACCAATAAATTCTTTTACCTACTACACTATGATGGGCATCCTTTCCTTGGTAGTTTTTATAGAGAAGGAGTGGCCATAATAACATATCCAAGATACCGAACAGCTGTGGCGACGCAATATAGGAGTGGTTATCCTGGGAATGAACCAAAGGCATTTTATTGAATAGGATCTGGTGAGTGGCCATTTTTAACGGTGATGGGAAGATCACGGAAGTGGTGAAATCACGTTGCATTTGAACACTTCACAGGAAGAATATCCAATGTTTAGGAGAACCTAGTTATCACATTGGGACTTTCCTTTTAAAGAGAAGAGCATTCATTTAGGAATTCTCCTTTATATATATTTTGTATCAATATTTGTTATTATTTTTACCATAATATTTGTGGTTTAGTAACACAATATTTATTTAGGGTAGTGCACGTGCTTAAAGATCACAAATTTTTTGTGTCTTTTTCATATATACATACATAGTTCTCTTAGGCCTTGTACATAGTGTCGTTCCAAACCGATGAGAATGGTCCGACGGGCCATTTCCATCGGTTCACCGCTGAAGTGGCCTGATATGCGTACAAACCATCAGTTCAAATTCCGATCGGGTCAGAACGCGGCGACGTAAAACACACGACGTGCTGAAAAAAACAAAGTTCAATGCTTCCAAGCATGCATCGACTTGATTCTGAGAATGCACCGGTTTTGAACCAATGCTTTTGTGTACTAACCATCGGTTTGGACAGATCGGGCAGCTGTCCATCGGTTCAATTTTAAGGAATGTTTTAAAATTTTGGACCGAAGGACAACAGACCGATGGGCCATACACACGGTCGGTTTGGACCGATGAAACTGAACCTCGGTCCATTCTCATCGGTTTGGAACGACCGTGTGTACGTGGCCTAAGAAGAATAATTGTATAATTTTTGGTAGATTGTCACTTATTAGTAAACTTGTGGTGGAATAGCACAAGGTAATATTTATAGGTGCTTATTTTGGTTTATGGCACATGATTAGGTAGATATAGGTCCCCTACCAGGGTAGCACAATCCTTATACTATACCAACTACATTTTGGGCAAGCCATCATAGAGCGACTTGCACCCTTTTGATTGCAGCAAACCATTCAATATAGAACATTTTTTTTTCCGATTTGCACCAGTAACACCCATCCCAAGTATTCGTAATATGCCTAGTTCCTGGTTCTAGGTGGTTCAACTTCCTGTCCTAAGACACCACTGCCTCCTGGGAATTGATGACACTCATTTCCAAGGAGTCTCTGGGCATTACTGTGCCTAAAAATCGCCCAGCATGCACCTCTCCCTGAAAACCAGGAAGAAAAAGGAACCAGGCTTCACATGCCCACACATATGATGGATACGGCCACAACATGAGCTGGAGGATATAAGGCAAGTCTTTGCAATGATTTCTGGAAAAATTGGGGCGCTATTAATATGTTTTAGGGACTATTTAATGTGATTAATTTTAGCTTGCAAAAAATAAAAAATGATGCCCGGAACCCCACTTTAAAGTGACTATGTCACTAAAATAAAAGTAAAACAACAAAAAAATGAGTATTTGGAAGGGCAACGGTTTTCAACCGACATTTAAGAAAGTTACTATAGGTAGGTTTAAATTGTTTTTCACAGTTCTTCTGTGTGGGACTACAGCACCTTGTTCTGGGATTCTGTGCATCCTTCACTACATAAAACTACATAGGCATGAATCCAAACCAAGGAAGAGCCATTGAGAACAGCCAGCTGCACAAGAGTTTACATGAATCATTCTTAGGCGCGAATACATGGTACTTTACAAAGAATACTGAAAAATATTTGTTAGATTTTACACTGCGTAATTATGTTACACAAAACGTCTTCACAATAGTTTTCCTCTTAACTATCAAATGGGAAATCCGGCTGGTATTTGGATCATGTTATTTTTAGCTTTAGGGTGTCCCCTTTCCTGAGAAATGTACCGCTATAGCTCTTCCTGCACATAGGACTGAAGGAGCAACAGGGACTATTGTTAAACAGCTGTTAGAACACATAGATCACACAAACGAGAGCCACAAGCCGGAACGCTGCCTGGGATGTTATTGGCTTCTACACGACTCAGCCAAGCCAAGAGCGTGAGGCAAGAACATGAGCAATGTGGCCAAGAAACAATCTAGAGCGTTGGTCAGCTTGATACAGAAATCATTAAATCTGAGGTCAACACCTTACATAACAATTCCTGTTTACATGGACTATTCATTTAATCCTTTGTAGAACTAATATTATTTTACTGCACCTTGCTGAATACACAGGTCCAGTCACATGAATCCTGGAACCATTTTATGTGGCGCTGCAACACACAAAGTCAAAATGTGCCTGAGTTCTAGTAAAAATCATGCAGGTGCTTTTGTTGTACGTTGCAAGGCTTGGTTATTTTTACACAATGTGCCTTAAGGCATACACTAGTTGTAATGGGCCAAAAAGCAGGTAGAGCCACTTGTGCAACCTGATCAGGAAAGAATGTCAAGGTTGCCGAAAAATACAAACTAATAACCAGCAGGTTACCCCCATATGTCCTTCATTATTCATAGTTTGCAGCACTCAGTTTTCAGTTATGGTGGCTGCATTCTTTTCCTTTTTAGCGTTTTTCACCTGGGGATTCAACCAGTAATGCCGCATACACACGATCAGGCTTTTGCCCGACCAAAATAGAACATGTTCTACATTTAAACTCTAATGGAATCCATCGGAATTTCCGATGGATTTTCTCCGATGGAGCATACACGGTTGGAATTTCCTATGGAAAAAGTACGTCTGACTTTTTCCATCGGAAATTCCGATCGGGTGTACAGGGCTTTGGTCAGTTACTTTTCAACTTCCTTAAAAAAGCTCAACTAATTTAATGATTTCCAAAATGTTCTATTCAAGGCATGCCCTGAATAAGAATTGAGACAGTTCCTATTGTTCTTATGTCAGCTCTCAACCAAACTGTCAAGCAATCAAATGACTGGTGTCATAGCGGATCCAATGTGCAGCTTCATGGCAACTACAGAGCAAACAGAAGAAGTCAAAATGGCAGCTTTCTTGGTTGTAAAAAAAAAAAAAAAGAAGGACAAAAATATTTAGTTCTGCTTTAAAAGACCAAGCTATCCAACGAAAGTGGCAGTTAGAGGGCCAAGACAAACCATTTAACACTGACAGGCAAGCTTACAATAGTCAGCTATTATTAATTTATATTGCATCTCATCATTTCTTACATGTGGTGGTTTCAATAATTTAAATTTTTTTTTCAGGCTAAGAACATTTTCAGCAAATACAGAAAATACCCTTTGATCTTGCCAGAAATATTCACTGCTGTGAACTAAAAAAAGACAGTGTAAACAAGATGGTCCCTCTTGTGTAAGCTACTAAGCCCATCAACCCCCCATGTAATGGAAATGAACAAATAAATATTTTAAATTCCAGCTTGTGTGGCAACCATGGCTGCTTCTATAGATATAGTGAAGAAGTGAGAATAGCCACTCTCCCAGGGACAGGAAGTGCGCGGATGAAGAAATATGTTCACAGCTCACAAGTAGGGTTGCCACCTGTCCAGGAATCCCCCAGACAGTCCGTGTTTTAAATCATGTGTCCGGGTTTCAGTCCGCTCGAAACCCGGACACATTATTCAGACAGGAAGGTGGCTAAGAACAGAGTCTAACAGAAGAGTGAGGGGGCACTATGCGTTACTATTCTATTTGGAGTCCCCAAAAGGTTTCCCTGGTCTGTTACAATCCTATAGTGTATATTAATAAAAATAAAAAAAATCTACTGAACAAAAATTTCTCTTCCTTCTTATAGAGTGTAAGCCCTTTTGGTTCCTGTTCCTAATGGTCATTATGGATATTATATGGTTACACCAATACTTATTATAGCTCAGAGTTTTGTACAAATGTGTATGAATTATTTTTTAGGGGAGTGATGTTTTATACATGATTAAATAATCCCAAATCATAGGAAAATGAATGCATTATATTCCATGTGCCCAACAAGATACGTTCTCAAGTCAATATAAAGCAAATTGATCTCCAATTAATTTTTTATTTTTTTTGCTTCATTCTGCAGTTTTTGCCTTTTTAATATTTGGTTAATTAGCATTTCTAAAAGAAACAAAGTGCACACTTTTTCGCTGTGATTTCATCATTGACATCTGCACAGAATTCCTTTCTAACAGTGGGTGGGTCACCGGGTCACTGTGGCTCGTGGAGAGGCTGTGTGCTGTATGTCTGCCCTGATAATTATAGCAATGCCATGAGTGATTGACATGCTCTGAGACACATACTCTGCGATGACTTCAGAGGTCTACAATGTGTCTGTTAGGGTGAAGGAGGCACATCCTGGCAGAAGACTAGGGCTTTTGTTCCTAGTTTGTCCCTACTGACCCTTCCAAAAGTTACTTGCTCCATGTAGTTGCCTTTTTGTTTCTTGGATTTACAACTACAAACTATAAACTACTAGATGCAGTCAACCTGAACTCGTGGCATTTGGTCGTACACTGGCCATGCATATGAGGATATTATCTTCAATGGCATACCCATAAGAAAAGCCTAGCAGACCCTTCAACATGACCTACTGCAAGCGGTAAAAAAAGGACTGTGCTTCTGATCATCTCTTTGCCTGTCTGATTACAGGGGACATTAAGAAATAACTAGAAGTTCAATAATACAAAATGAGCATTTACACCCTCTGCTGTAATGACCTTGCACAGGCCACAATTATTATTTAGGTACTTATATAGCTCCGTCAATTTACGCAGCGCTTTACATATACAATGTACATTCACATCAGTCCCTACCCTCAAGGAGCTTACAACCCAAGGTCCCTAACTCACATTCATATACTAGGGCCAATTTAGGCAGAAGCCAATTAACCTACCAGCATGTCTTTGGAGTGTGGGAGGAAACCGGAGTACCCAGGGGAAACCCACGCAGTCACAGGGAGAACATGCAAACTCCAAGCAGGTAGTGTCGTGGTCGGGATTCAAACCAGCAACCCTTTTTAGGCCTTGTACACATGACCGAACATGTCCGCTGAAACTGGTCCGTCGAACCAGTTTCCGCGGACATGTCGATTGTAGGGCCTACCGGACAGTTTTCCAGCCTAGCGGACAGGTTTCCAGCGGACAAAAGTTTCTTAGCATGCCAAGAAACTTGTCCGCTGGAAGCCTGTCCGTCGGACATGTCCGATGGTTAGTACAACTCATCGGACATGTCCGCTGGCCCGAAATCCCGCGCATGCGGCAAATTAATTTGACGCATGCGTGGAAGCATTGACCTTCCTTTTTAGAGAACGTCGGTGTCGTCTACGTCACTGCGTTCTCTGTCCGTGGGGATTTTGGTCTGATGGTGTGTACACACATCAGACCAAAACCTCCCAGCAGACATGTCCGATGAAAACCGTCCGCGGACCGTTTTCATCGGACATGTTCGGTCGTCTGTACAAGGCCTTACTGCTAGGTGAGAGTGCTACTCACTACACAATTAAAATGCATTATTGGAAAGATTGGCGTGCAGCTAACCCCAAAGCTTATCAGTTTGCTGCCAACTAAGAGTCCTGCCAATCTCTTGCAAGCAGAGTAGTGCTATTTGTCTCTGACAAAACTCAGCAAGTACAGTAAAAACCTTGGTTTGTGAGCATAATTCGTTCCAGAAACATGCTTGTAATCCAAAGCACTTGTATATCAAAGCATTTTCTTTACAGGGTATACAAGAGAATAGAGGCACCTCTAAGGCCCTGTACACACGATCAGTCCATCCGATGAAAACGGACTGAAGGCTGAAGTCTGATGTGCCTACACACCATCAGTTCAAAATCCGATCGAGTCCAACGCAGGGATGTAAAACACAACGACGTGCTAAAAAAAACGACGTTCAATGCTTCCAAGCATGCGTCAACTTGATTCTGAGCATGCGCGGGTTTTGAACCGATGCTTTTGCGTACTAAACATCGGTTTCGACCAATCGGTCAGGCGTCCATCAGTCCGATTTTAAAGCAAGTTCTAAAACTTTGGTCTGAAGGACAAAAGTCCGATGGGGCATACACACGGTAGGTTTGGACTGATGAAACTGAACTTCAGTCCGTTTTCATCAGTTTGGACTGATCGTGTGTACAAGGCCTAAGTGTAGCAATACGTTGCTAAATGTTGCACCTTCATTAAATGTAACTCCTCTCTTCTTTTTTATACTCAGTTGTGACATGACGCTACTCTTATATCAAGACATTGCTTGTAAATCAAGGCAAAAATGTATTAAAACATTTTGCTCATCTTGCAAAACGCTCTCAAACCAAGGTTTTACTGTAGTGTTTTTTTCTGCTTGCATTTAGTGCCCAGACTCCCTTAGTACTAGTGGGCCCATATCTCCTGTGTTCAAGCTTTCTATCAATCACATCATCATCGGTCACCCCTAAGCTACCACTTTTACATGATGCGGAGTCCCCATATAGCACAGGGGCAACTGCAGCGAGGGCAGTTGGACAGATGAAATGGGGAATTCTCCATGCTGTGCTATTATATTCTGACAGTGGGGAGACTTTCAGTCATTGGTTGCATGTGCTGATTGAGCAGATAAAAAAAATTCAACAGGGCGATTTGAACAAAAGTTGATCAGTAAATCAACTTCAGTTCCAATGCAGACGTGGATTCAAATTCAGCTGATGCCTGCTGAACTGGCCACATTTTGATCTATGTATAGCACGTTTAAGTTTCCTCCTGAACTGAAATGAGATTCCTGTCCCTCTGTGTCCCACCTTTGACCCTTTCTCACCTTCAAGAATGTGATATCATTATGTTTAGGATCATAATGTTTACATACATACTAATGACATTATGTCTTGGTCACTAGAAGCCTCAGCATATGCACTGCTGACACAGGGAAACCTCTGGTGACCCTTACTATAGCTTCTGGATCAAGTTGTAAGAAGCTTTTGTATGCTCTCTAGGGATGTATAGACCTTTCCTGTGCATCAAAAAAAGCTGCAATTCCATTTCAAGGTTTTCTACAATACTAAGAATTGTACCTCTGTTTAACCACTTAAGGACCGCCTAACGCCGATATACGTCGGCAGAATGGCATGGCTGGGCACAGGCACATACAGGTACGTCGCCTTTAAGAGCCCAGCCATAGGTCGTGTTCGGGCGCCGCCGGCGTGCGCACGTAACCCCATCCGAAGCTCCAGAACCTGATCACCACCGGTCTCCCGCGATCGGTCACAAGAGCTGAAGAACGGAGAGAGGTGTGTGTAAACACACCTTCCCCGTTCTTCACAGTGGCAGTGTCATTGATCGTCTGTTCCCTGATATAAGGAAAGACGATCCTAAACTGCAATTGTCATTTTCACAGTAATCAATGCATTTTTATAGCAATTTTTGCTGTGAAAATGACAATGGTCCCAAAAATGTGTCCAAATTGTCCGATGTGTCCGCCATAATGTCGCAGTCACGAAAAAAAAAAAAAAAAAAAAAAAAAAAAAATCGCTGATCGCCGCCACTAGTAGTAAAAAAAAAAATAATAAAAATGCCATAAAACTATCCCCAATTTTGTAAACGCTATAAATTTTGCGCAAACCAATCGTTAAACGCTTCTTGCGATTTTTGTTACCAAAAATAGGAAGAATACGTATCGGCCTAAACGGAGAAAAAAAAATGTTTTTATATATCTTTCTTTGGGATATTTATTATAGCAAAAAGTAAAAAAATATTGCATTTTTTTCAAAATTGTCGCTCTATTTTTGTTCATAGCGCAAAAAATAAAAACTGCAGAGGTGATCAAATATCACCAAAAGAAAGTTCTATTTGTGGGGAAAAAAGGACGCCAATTTTGTTTGGGAGCCACATTACACGGCCGCGCAATTGTCAGTTAAAGCGACGCAGTGCCAAATCGCAAAAAGGGGCAAGGTCCTTAACCTGCATATTGGTCCGGGTCTTAAGTGGTTAAACCCAAATCTGACCAAAAGTTTTTTTTTTCCTGTGAGGTTAGATTTATATTTTCAGTATTATTTGTGTCCATGCTGAGGTAATATAGGGGAGCGCAGCCCAGAGCCGATGCGAGTGCCTGGTGGGTGCGATGACCGCCGGGCACCCGCGATCGCTTGTGACAGAGCGAGAACCGGGCCACATTCAATGCCACAATCAAATGGAATTTCCCTGTCACGGCTGTAAATATGAGAGTGTATCCCCCCCAACAGTTTAGACGTTGGGGGGGATAGTGCAATTCAGGTTAGTTTAGGAGGACTGAAGGGGAGGTGTTGCGCAAGGTACTTTAACAAGCACAGTAGATGCGTGGGAGCATTCTATGTTCTTGGTTGGTTGGAGCTGGAGCACTGCAGGGAGAAGCAACTGAAATGAATGGGATGGCTCAGTCTGAGTGCTGCATACAATGTTCAGGTCAGAAGACAGTTTAGGAGTACAAGGGAAAATTTCTGGTGGTGCAGAAAGGCAAGATGAAACCAAATTCATTTTTTTAAGGATGGATCGGTCATCGGATATAAATAAAATAAATAGTTAGCCTTCAAAAGATTCTAGGCGTCATTTTTCAGGTTTATAAATATATGTCAGGCAACACAATTTACCCTTTAATCTATTTAAACATGAACCCCATACTTTTAAAGTATTGGCACAACAGATAGTTTTAAATCACAGAACCACCATGTACAGATATTCATATGTAGCACCCTCTAGTGTACTACTAGCGGTAGAGCAGGCAAATCTAGTCTGGCCCAGGGATAAACCCGAGTCATGGAATCTGGGTCAGGGTGATTCGAGGTTAGGGATGGATAACTCATACTGGCAGCTCTCTGGTGCCTCCCCCTGGTTCTAGAATGTTGGAGAATATTCAAGAAGTTAGTGAGCAGAAGCTAGGAGGGGTTGCCTTGCATATTTAGGGGCTCTTAGCCAATCCACAGGAGATGGGCCTTGCAGGGGACTAAGGAGCCCTTAAAAAGCCATGCTGGCGGAAAGTTGTGTGGAAGATGGAGAAGCAGTGCTGAGAGAGTCAGTCAGTGGCATTGAGGGACCCCTACCGGGGTGGGGGTGGGGGGTCTGGAAGAGAGGCAGCAGGAGCAAAGAGAGAAAGAGTGAGTAGATCAGCATTGTGCAGGGACAGACAAGGGGAGAAACTGCCAGCTATAGCAGGTCTTTCTTGAAGACAGCAATGTGCCCAGTCTTCATCTAACCTTGCCCTGTGGAATTTCCAGCATGTGTCAATCAGGGCTGATAAGAAGCAGCCAGGTGGGCTGGTGAGAGCCACATGGGTTAGCATTTTTGCCAGCAGTAGAGCTGTGATCAGTGTCTACGGCAGGGGTGGGCAATTATTTTTTCGATGGGGCCACATGAGAAACTAAAAATATTTTGGAGGGCCGGGCCAAAAGGCTAAACTCAATACTGTATAAAATCAATTGTATTTCTTTATAAAAAGCAGTAAATATCATTGTTGGACAACTGGTACGAGTACTTGTTATAGACATGGCACAGGAGGGGGACAGAGGCTGGGGACATGGCACAGGAGGGGGACAGAGGCTGGGGACATGACACAGGAGGGGGACAGAGGCTGGGGACATGACACAGGAGGGGGACAGAGGCTGGAGACATGACACAGGAGGGGGACAGAGGCTGGGGACATGACACAGGAGGGGGACAGAGGCTGGGGACATGACACAGGAGGGGGACAGAGGCTGGGGACATGACACAGGAGGGGGACAGTGGCTGGGGACATGGCACAGGAGGGGGACAGTGGCTGGGGACATGGCACAGGAGGGGGACAGAGGCTGGGGACATGGCACAGGAGGGGGAAAGAGGCTGGGGACATGACACAGGAGGGGGACAGAGGCTGGGGACATGACACAGGAGGGGGACAGAGGCTGGGGACATGACACAGGAGGGGGACAGAGGCTGGGGACATGACACAGGAGGGGGACAGAGGCTGGGGACATGACACAGGAGGGGGACAGAGGCTGGGGACATGACACAGGAGGGGGACAGACGCTGGGGACATGACACAGGAGGGGGACAGACGCTGGGGACATGACACAGGAGGGGGACAGACGCTGGGGACATGACACAGGAGGGGGACAGACGCTGGGGACATGACACAGGAGGGGGACAGACGCTGGGGACATGGCACAGGAGGGGGACAGACGCTGGGGACATGGCACAGGAGGGGGACAGAGGCTGGGGACATGACACAGGAGGGGGACAGAGGCTGGGGACATGACACAGGAGGGGGAGAGACGCTGGGGACATGACACAGGAGGGGGACAGACGCTGGGGACATGGCACAGGAGGGGGACAGACGCTGGGGACATGGCACAGGAGGGGGACAGACGCTGGGGACATGGCACAGGAGGGGGACAGACGCTGGGGACATGGCACAGGAGGGGGACAGACGCTGGGGACATGGCACAGGAGGGGGACAGACGCTGGGGACATGGCACAGGAGGGGGACAGACGCTGGGGGACATGGCACAGGAGGGGGACAGACGCTGGGGACATGGCACAGGAGGGGGACAGAGGCTGGGGACATGACACAGGAGGGGGACAGAGGCTGGGGACATGACACAGGAGGGGGAGAGACGCTGGGGACATGACACAGGAGAGGGACAGACGCTGGGGACATGACACAGGAGGGGGACAGACGCTGGGGACATGACACAGGAGGGGGACAGACGCTGGGGACATGACACAGGAGTGGGACAGACGCTGGGGACATGACACAGGAGGGGGACAGACGCTGGGGACATGACACAGGGGGGGGACAGACGCTGGGGACAGGCAGCCACTGTTTAATCAATAACAATTGATTAAACAGTGGCTGCATGTGATGGCACAGTGGCGACAATTGATGGCACAGTGGCTGCGTGTGATGGGCACAGTGGCAACAATTGATGGCACAGTGACTGCGTGTGTTGGCACAGTGGCTGTGTTTGGGAACAGTGGCAACAATTGATTGCACAGTGGCTGCGTGTGATTGGCACAGTGGCTGCGTTTGATGGGCACAGTGGCGACAATTTATGGTGGCACAGTGGCTGCGTTTGATGGGCACAGTGGCTGCGTGTGATTGGCACAGTGGCTGCGTTTGATGGGCACAGTGGCTGCGTTTGATGGGCACAGTGGCGACAATTTATGGTGGCACAGTGGCTGCGTGTGTTGGCACAAGTGGCTGCATGTGTTGGCACAAGTGGCTGTATGTGTTGGCACAAGTGGCTGCATGTGTTGGCACAAGTGGCTGCATGTGTTGGCACAAGTGGCTGCGTGTGATGGGCACAGTGACCCCTCCCGCCCCTGCCTTGTACCCAGGGCCGCTGTTAGAAATTATGGGGCCCCGTACAGCCTACCTGACGGGGCCCCCTTCGACCACACCTTTGACCCCACCCCTAACCCCGTTATAAAACAAAAGGCAGGTTTGTTGCTGTTTACACGTGCGTGCGGGGGCCAACATGTGCGTTCGCAATTGCGCGTAAGCATTTTGTTAATAAAATTACATTGTAAGTTTCATTTGTTTTTGTTTTTTTGCTTTCACAAGAAATTAATAACATCCCTCGTGATAGCAGAGCCATGACAGGTCCTCTTTTTTACTTTCTGCCGAATCACTGGGGCTAAAAAAATTATATCTGATCATTGCTGCAGTGATGGGGGTAAAATGCAGCTCCACTGCACATGTTTACTGCTCCCCCCAACTGAAGTAGCATTACAATCATCATCACAGGCAGCACAGTAAGCAGGGGCTCTATCATGGCTGGATGTGACATGGCTGTTTGCTGACTTTGTTAACTTATGGCTGTACTGTATATAACAGACTGTAACACAGCACAGCCATAACAAAGTCAGCAGCCATGAGACACAGAGCCAGGATAGAGTCCCTACTTACATAACTGTGCTGCCTGTGAAGACTATTGTAATGCTAATGATAACCTGCTGAGTTCTATTCTAAGGACACAGTGAGGACTCTATGCTTTATTCTTTACTCACTGTGTCCACTGCAGCCAGGCTCTCCTTCATGTCAGCCTCCTTGCATCTCAGCACCTGAATCATAGTATCACTCCGCCGGCCGGAACTAATTCAGTGAGTAGTGAACTGCTGCATATACATCCGCTCCCGAAAATGAAGAAATAGTTTCTTCTCTGTGAGCACCTGGGCCCCTCTGTTGACCTGACATTGCCCAGGAAAATGGTATAACCCCGCTCCATAACACAAGGAGGAGCGGGGGAGAGGTTTACCAAGCTTTATTTTTTTGTTTTTATTTAATGCAGCAATGAGCTGTAATGCTGGCCGGGCCCCTCTATGCAGCTGATAGGGCCGGGACCGTACACCAGGGCTGGCTGTACTGCCCTATCAGCGGCCCTGCTTGTACCGGCCCTGCCTACTGTTATCACGGCGGCAGGGAACATTACAGACAGCGTTCGTTTGAACAGCTGTTTTCCCCGCTGCGCATAGACACTCCCCCTTGGATGGATCTGTCCAATCGCGAGCAAGGGGGAGTGTCTATGTGACTCCCCCTTGCTCGCGATTGGACAGATCCGTCCAAGGGGGAGTGTCTATACGCGGCGGGGAAAACAGCTGTTTAAACGAACGCTGTCTATAATGTTCCCCGCCGCGGCGGCGGCGATTTCGGCGGCGGCGGGTGGGGGCCGGATTAAAAGGTCCGCCGGGCCGTATACGGCCCGCGGGCCGTAGTTTGCCCAGGTCTGGTCTACGGGGAAGCATGAGGTGGGGCAAGATGCAATTTACTCCACATGTGCTACTTTACTAAGGGACTGAGAGTTTTTAGCCTGTAAGGGCCTTTTGCTAAATCAATAGGCTGTTAGCTTCCACAAAAAAATCAGTTAGAGTTCTGCAGAGCAAGTCAAGTGGAGCTGTACAAGGATCAAGTATTGTGCAGGTGGAAGAATTGGAGCTGTAAATAGAGATGAAGTTGTTCTGTTGCTGTCAAGTTGGGCATTCCATAATCTACGGGGGTAGCGCTACACATAGAAACCAGACTTTAGCAGTAGATCAGTTTAAATGGTGGTTACTTTCCTCCTTGGTTCACAAAAGCCAAATTTGGACATTTCACTCATAAAAATTAAACTTTACAAACCTAGGAAGTTATATAGACCAGATATATGTACACTCCATTTCCTACAAATTACTTGTGCTCCTTGCATCAGTAATCATCAACAAATAGGCGTACACTACAAAGTCAAGAAGTTTATTGCCCTTAGTACAGGTTTCCTTAAAAAAGGATCTTATTTGAGCATCCAGCGTATCTAAAAGGCTTCCTGTAATCAAATTGGAAAGCAGAAAAGGAAGCTGTGAGTGGGTAATTATTCTGAGCTCTCAGAAAGTGGGGAGTGAACTGAGTGTGCGAGGATAGGGATTAATGGAGTGCTTAGTTCCTACTCATTCCCCCCAGGCGCTGATAAGTGATATCTCTCCTTTAAGACAAAAGTAGAATTGTTTGTAGGTTTGAGGGTCAAGCTTTTATGTTTCACTTATGTGCAGATTTATTTCATGTTTGTGGTTCAGAGACGTGTATACAAAACTACAGAGATCCTCCCATTCATAGCAGACAAAGATTTTTATCAGCCTGGGACCATATCCACCTGCCCCCGCATACAGACCCATTTCACAATTATGCTTTTTTCTCACATTTCTCATAATCCTTAATGCACACATACATGAAGCTTCACTGTGGTCACAAGCCATCTTACAACTAATTGAAACTGACCCTGACTGGCAGTTATCCATTTTGTGCAGCTGATTGAGCACTACAAGAAGTGCTTGATACAAAATATTGTCAATTTTCAAATTTTTGTGTAAATTATAAAAAAAAGCAATCAATTTTTTTCAATCCAACATCCTAATGGTAAATGAAGTTCAAAGAGGTGGTAGTGAGGTGCTGGACTCAAATCTTTAACCTGTGGAACAAGAATATTTGGTTGAGCTGATTGCTTGAGTTTGGCAGTTATCCAAAAATAGGAGACCCACCACCCGAGACATAATGGGTCCAAACTGAGAAATGTGCATAGAAGTGAAAGAAATAAATAAATGAGCACCAAATAACTGTCTTAAGTGTTCAAAAATGTCTTTATACTTGCCACAAATAACAGGAAATCCAGAAGGCATCCAATGCATTTCTGGGGTCTATCAAGGTAGTTTTGGAACTCCTGAATAGCTTTGCAAGTCTTTTGCTTTAAACTCTTTACAGAAATTAGTTTGGTGTGCTTTTTGGTTCACTTACAGTATAATAGATAAAAAGACCGTCGGTATACACAGTTTATTTTTAAGTCTACATCCTTACTGAACTTTATCAGGGGCATCAAATGGGAAATATTTGTACCCATGGATAAGGACATCTTGAAAAATTTAACTGAAGTAAGGTGTTGTGTTGTGCTTGGACAGTGCGCTGAAATAATGAGCTGCTCTGCTACTGATCCATGCTGCTCCTAGAGAGAACTGCAGGTGCAAGAGGTAGGAACCCTGAATTGTGTTGAAAAGAATGTGCTGAGAGCCTGCAAACGGACCAAGAGATACAGGCCTGGTAAGGCTACCTTTCACCTGATCCCATGCAGAAGCTGAGGCTCGGCTTCAATGTACATCCATCCAAAGTGTGGAAGTAGCCATTTCCGGAGGCAAGTGTTCCAGGGAGGACAGCTCCAGTGTGGCGAGAAGCTTCTGGGCCATCCCTGTGTGTTTGGCTGTTCAGTAAAATCTTACTATTGTTAGGGTATTTCTCCCAGGCGTGACTGTAAGGTTAATTTCTTTAATCTGTGGGCTACAAATCTACCATTTGGGGATTAAGCGTTCCATTGAGAGTTCAAAGGTCCTGATACCAGCAGGCATTCAAATTCTCCACTGTAGGCATGTGCAAAAGGGAAAATTTTGTTTTGTTTCGTTTCGTTTTAATTTGTTATTTAATCAATTTCGTTAAGTTAGGTTCGTTACATGTGTTAAATTCGTTTTCGGAATTCGTTCGTTTTCGACCGAATTTCGAAAAATACGGTCGAATTCGAAAATATTTCGACCGGATTCGAAAACAAATAGTCTCTTTTCTAATATAATTTGTTTTCAAATTCGATTCGAAAAGATTTTTTTTTTTTAAATTCCGATCGAATTTCGTCTGCGGGTTTTCGATTTGGAATCGAAAAAAAGTTTGTTCGGATTCGGTAAATTCATTAATATTGCAATTCGGGAATTCGTATGCATCCGAATGTCTGAATAACGAAAAATTTGTCCGGAACGAAACGAAATGCACATGCCTACTCCACTGACCTGTGGTCTAGTCAGGGACCTGTAGTTAGGCCAACCTCCTGTATAGCCATTCAAGGCCACTTTCCTGATATTGTTCGTTCCGATACAAGACCTTGTTCTAATCTGTCCAAGTTGTATTTATCAAACCTTCTTTCCTTTCCAGGTCTTTTGCCTCCTTTAATAAAGCCTGCTTCAACAGTTTCAGGAATGTCTGTGTTATTTGGGTCCAGGTACAGGGTGGGGTCATCTCTGGAGCATGGCAAGAGGACCCAAACAATCCAGCGGCTTCTCTGGGTAGTGGTGCACATATATTTATAATCATTGTAACTTCAGGATGATGATGATGACTCTTAACACCAGGATTAAATTGGTTTATTAACCCATCAATCAATGTTTGACAACAAGGCATTTTAACCTTTTTTTTTTGGTAGAGTGAATGTTGCAGAAACACAGCCATAGCTCTCAACTGTTACTGTTTTCGAGGGACTTTCCCTCATTCGGAACAAAGACCCTCTGTCCCTCATTCCTCCTCATTTGTCCTTAATTTTGGTCTGATCTATAAAGTTTTATATAAAATGCACTTTTTAGCTTTCAAAAAGTGTTTCCCAGTGCTAAACCTTTCATCCAATTTCTAAATTGCTGCATTTGTAAATTTCATAAGTATAAAGCAATAGTAGTGGTAAAAAACACACACACACACACACACACACACACACACACGTGTGTTTAACTAATAACTTTTTATATAAATTCTCATTTTAAGGGGCTTTGCAGTGGGTGTGTCCTATGCCTACATAATTTTGCTAATAGGGGTCTCTTGTTCCCATCTTAATTTAGTTGGGAGGTATACATAGCAGCCAATTAAAGTGAATCTTCTACTGATCCTTTTTCCGAGAATACGACAAGATGAATTTGGCACATAATCTTGTGTGCTTCTTTATTTAGCAGATGACAACAAAGCAGTTCTACACTGCGCTATAAGCTGTGGTTTCATCACTAGCCCAAGTATCTTAGTTTAGGTTTAGTCTAACTTGCTTTCAGTAGTCTTGGCATGCATGGCATTTTAGGACCAATTCCATGATCCTCTCAGCTAATTTACAAGAGACAGTAGGGGATGTTTTGCTCCTGTTGTTGATGTAATAGTCTGTATGTGCAACAGATCCAGGGTAAGGCACAAAGTAAAGCAAAGTTTATTTTTTTCTATAAACACTGGGATTGTCAGGTTTCCTGTCGGATGGGCACAGTCTCTTGAACTGAGGAGTCTCATTGCTAAAAACAAAAACCATCAGCCAGGACGAAAACAATAAATTAATGGATGAGTGCACACTGGAGGTATCATATGCAGAATAAAAAGATGAAAGGGCATTCAGAATATGATTTTAAAAAACACACAACAAATAGTGCAGTCACTAACTGAGTAAATATGAACAACCCGTAAAACCTCAAAAAATTGCATCTTCATGGATTCTCAAGATAAATTTGACTGAATATTTGTTGGGCAGAAGGTCAATGACAGCCTCTTGCATATATAGGTCAAGATAGTCTAAAGCAGCAGCATGCCCATGTTCCACATGTTATTCTAAAGCTGGCCATAGAGGAGTTTTTTTTCCCCATCAAAAATTGCTTGATTACCCCATCGAAACAGCCATTATTAATTGGGGAATACCTCCCGCAAAGCTATTGTGTTCTCCCTGGGTAGTGAAGGGGGGCATATCTTAGCCAAAAGAACACATAGTGATTATTGCCGGTGGCTATGGCCGTCGGCAATAATCACATGAATAATCTGACAGCCTGGTTGTACCAAAGTTGATCGATCAACTTGGGTACAATCAGCCTGCGCATACATGGTTCAAATCTTGTCCGGTCCCTACTTAAGCAGCCGGGATTTGAACAGTCTATGGCCAGCTTAAAATGGTGTATACATTATATTCTAGGAGTACATTGTCTACAGAATTGTCGCAATGTTATTGGAGAAAACTATGAAAAAAGCGACACGTTTTACTGAATATTTCCAACGTCTTCAGGAGTTAAAAACCATCCAGATGCAATTATTAGGGTATCATAGTTTACAAGGCAGGGAAACGGAGGAATGAGGCACTGCCAAGGGCCACAAGAGAACACACAACCCAAAATATCTATGTATAAGAGATAGGTTATTCCCTCTGAATGGCCCAATGGAAATAAATACCCAGAAGAGTCCTTCAACAAAAGGATGTGCATATATATATATATATATATATATATATATATATATATATACATACATACATATACACACACACACACACACACACACACACACACATTTTTATTTATTTTTCACAACCTGTCAGTTTCTCAGCAACTTCAAGCAAAGCTGTATCCTCATTGTTATCCTGCAGGTGTTTGTGATCCCAAACATGGCAAAAGCTTCCAATTGTTATAGCACAGTCAAGAAAGTACATAGGGTTAGGGTACATACTGCATCATGGCAATTTTGCTATTTTAGGTTTCTTTTTTTACTCTGAATTCATATAACATTGGCATGGTCTTGAACATATTTCATATAGACTACACAGGCATCTGCAGTTATCAAGGAAGACTCCTATATATATCATACTACTATTTTTTGGTATTTCATGCATATGTGGAATTCATGAAGCAAGGGAATTGTTACAGACGGGCAGATGTAATGCCTAAAATGAACCTGTGAATATAGAAATATGCAAGTTGCCATTGATGATGTAAACTTCAGAATTTATATTTTCAATTATCTTTGCTTTGCTACCTAAAGAGTCAGTTTTTACACTTTTCAGACTTTACTGACTGTGCTTGTTCTGAGTCAAGGATTCACTAAGTAGGGAAGGAAGGAGCGGGTTGAGACCCATTG
Organism: Rana temporaria; assembly: GCF_905171775.1. Classification (NCBI taxonomy): domain Eukaryota; kingdom Metazoa; phylum Chordata; class Amphibia; order Anura; family Ranidae; genus Rana; species Rana temporaria. The sequence goes on from NC_053491.1 coordinate 240,509,806, forward strand.
CAGTTATTATATTTACATTTTCAAGGAGCATGTTAAATCATGCTCCTTCAAAATGATAGTAACAGGTGGGTGGCTGGTGACTTGCATTCTCAATGAAGGTTAATTCAGCAGTTGTTCAGTCTAGATTGCACATTTTATGTAGACAGATATCTGCTTCCCATCCACCTGGTTATAGTTGGAACTGGAGAAAAATCACATGTCTATGGGAATTCTGTGGTATGTTTGGCTGACCATTCTCAAGGGAAAAATAATTCGCGATGTTGGATTTTCCAAGAGAACTACCGGTACTCTGGATTTCCATAGAATAAGTTGTGGAGGGATATACTCCTATTCTCTACCTTCAATATGACACCTGCATATCTGATCAGCATTTGACATCCTTATAGCATAGCTCCCAACCGTCCCAGATTTGGAGGGACTGTTGCTTTTTTGGACCCAAATCCCTCATATGTCCCTCTTTTTGCTCTGATGGATAGACCTCTAACAAAATGTATTCAATTAGTAACTAGAAGTGCTGCAGTAAACCAGATATCCAACCACTAAATGATTGTATTTGTTGTTTTAAAATGCTGGTATAAAGAAAAAGTAGTGGTTAAAAAAAATAAAAAAAAAAACACACATACACAGCAATTATTTCTGAGTATCAGTTCTTCATTGTAAATGTAGCATTGAGCATCACATGGGTATGTCCGCGTACTAAACCGTGTCCCTCTTTATAATTTCAGAAAGTTGGGGAGGTATATAATGGGCAATGGGAGAAAATACATAAGAAACATGCTTTTTTGTGTGTGTATTCAATCCAAATCAAGCAATGACTGGCTCTAAAGACGCAAAGAAGTACAATTACCAATCCTATGACTTATTCCATACTTTCTCTAAAATCTTCTGGGTTATAGCACAAACAGTAACGAAGAAACAAAGCAAGGGTGTGGTACACCAAATCGGACAACTACTAAAGGACCCAAAAGTATAATAAAACCAAATACTAAAATAAGATTTCTTAATGTGTAAACACCCTTTCCATTCTTAAACAAGAACTACTTGCAAAGTTCACATAGTTTTTTTCAACCCCCAGCAGTTCCAATTGTATTGCCTTTATTATCATTTCTAGGACAAAAGATAAAATAATATTAAAAAAATAAAATAAATTCACCTGTCAACATTTGATTGGCTATTGCAAGGTTTGGCCAGACCCAGGCCTGGATTTTTTTTGGTCTTGGTTTATTTTAAAATGCTGGGATATCTGTTTAGAGTAGCCAGTTCATTCCCTTTTAAAGTAAAGACATATCTGTAACCTGCAAACTTCATATACCATACCAACTCATGCACCCACTCCATATAACCAACAATGCAGTTGTACACTAGGCTGATGTCTACAATTTTATCAACACTGAACGGACCAGGATACTGGCACAAAAGGTTGGCCACAGAATTTCAGATTGTGGTAGAGTATCTATAAATTTATTTAATGAGGACAGCATTTCTCACATAAATGGAAGATGTGGAAAATGTGACAGCGGTCTGCATCCATGACCTGGCCAGCAAATGATTGTTATTATGAACAATCGTTGTTTGTGTCTATGGAGAGCAGAAGGGGAAGAACTGTCAGCATCTGACTGTCACAGTGAAAAAAAAACAGTAGCAATCATTTATTTTCTGAGCAGGTTCAGCCATCAGGCATGGTCTACAAGAGGCTTTCTAAACCTTTTTACCCTGGAAGAACTTTTGAAAGCAATTTCAGATCTAAAAAAATAAATTAAAAAAATATCAACATTCCCACTTGACAGAAGCCGATTGTTAGATTGACTTCTGTTCAGTGGGAGTAGCCAAGCATGGATCGAAATTCGGCAGGTCCCTTAAGAAGTTCACCTTTTGTAACATGTTACACCCATATTCAGGGTGTAACATGTTACTGTATCACCGGCCCCCACACCCTCTGATGTGACAGTGAGCAGGGGATCTTCTCCCCTCATCCGCTATCATAATTTAAAGATAAGGTAGCCTTGCGGGGCTCCGCCAGCATCATTCATTTACTGAGTTCTGTGAATGTGAAAACTACTAGTACGGCTGTTGGCTTGTAGTTCTCAATGAACTATCAGTGCACTGTTGAATGCTCTAGGTCACGGGTCCTCAAACTAAGGCCCTCCAGTTGTTCAGGAACTACAATTCCCATCATGCCTAGACATGTCTGTGAACGTCAGAGTTTTACAATGCCTCATGGGACTTGTAGTTCCGCAACAGCTGGAGGGCCGTAGTTTGAAGATCCTTGCTCTAGGTAGTTCATTGAGTCTTCTGAGGTATGAGCAGACAGTTTACACAGAACGTCTGCAAGGGCCCTGCATAGCACCTACTATAAGCTTTGCAGGCTTATAGTAAAAAATAAATAACAAATGTACATTTTTTTTACCTGCAAAAAGATGTGCTTTTTTTTCAAAGTTATATAGAGTGTTAAAAATGAAGAATATGGTATACCTAGAGAATATAACCAGAGCAGATTTTACAACACCACCTGCTGTTCAAGAAAATATTAATATTATTATAAAAAGATTAATAGTAATAATAATAATAATAATAATAATAATAATAATAATAATAATAATAAATAATAATCTTAAAAGTGGATGTAAACCTGATTCATGAAATTTGAGCTGGGCACATATATCTGTAGTGTTTTGTTATCTCGCTTCAAAGAGCCATTTCCTGAAGCTCTATCCTGACCCGTTCCTCTGTTATCAGCCTGATAACTCCTGACAAATTCTCTGACACATCAGATAAAAGCAGCCTGAAATTTCTGTCAGGGGAGGTTGCTATAAATAGATTAGCAGGGAGCTGGCCCTGTTACAAAACACCTCTGAGAGTCTCTACCTATGTGGAGAGGGGGGGTTTGCCTTTCCTCCAATCAGCAATTTTAGCTAGCTTGGCTGTATGCCCAGACATCACACTCTGTGTTAAAGGGGTTGTAAAGCTTTGCGTTTTTTCACCTTAATGCATCCTATGCATTAAGGAAAAAAAACACCTTGCACTCTCTGCCCCCCCCCAGCCCCCCCATTTTATTTACCTGAGCCACGAAACTCCATGGGCACGATCCCGTGATGGTTTCCCCCAGCTTGGGGTGACTCTTCATTGGCGATTGATAGCAGATCAGCCATTGGCTCACGCTGCTGTCAATCAAAGCAATGATGCGGCGCAACAGCATGAGGTGAAAATTGTGTCCTTTCCACATTTTACATGTTCCTCTTTAAAAACGCTTATAAACGCAGGTTACCATGGTTACGAGCATTTGCCATTTGAAATGCCGGTAAACTACAGTCCTGAACGCAATTTATCTGCTTTCAAAAAAATGCCTGCAACTTTAACTACCTCTAACCTACTATAAACAACTGAAAGTGTATATGTACACATAAGATAATAGAGGAGAGTTCAGGGGCTGCTGAAAAAAAAAAGCCCAACTGCTCCTAAACATCTGGTTTACTACTGGAATATATTTTTATCAAGATTTTCACAGATAGGACCTAACACATTCAGCCTACCAGGTTGACACTTTGTGACTTTCCAGGGTCTTACTGAAGACAATACATGTACTTCACTTTTGTATTAGCCTTGCAGGGCTTTTTTTTGGAGTTATGTTGCCGAATTTCCTCCTTGGAGAATAAACAATTTAGAACAAGACTAAGTTTCAAAGGATCATAACCCATACAGACTACAACTATTCTTAGCTAGTTCCCCACATTAAAAGGAACTTGTTTACATGGTATTTTGGACTTTTAATCAGTAGACAAAAGGTCAAAATAAAACAAAAAATTTGAAAAGCTTTTTACTTTTTTTGGCATTTCACTAAAAGAAATGTTATTTATACTTTTCAGATTTATATATTGGATAGCTGCTGAATCTATCATTTTGTCCCTCTAGTCTAAAGCACTGAGGTCAGTAAAAAGACTATTAAGAGGAATTCAGTGAAATACAATATAACGTAGTTATTTAGTATTACTTTTATACCTATGCGTATGATCAGCTTAAAGTGGTTGTACAGGCTGAAGGTTTTTTACCTTCATGCATGAAGATAAAAAAACTGTGTGCTCCCCCCCCCCCCCCCCAAAGCACCCCCAATACTCACCTGAGCCCCTTCTCGATCCAGCAATGTGTACGGGAGCCTTGGCTGTCTCTCTCTCTCTCTCGTGTCATTGGCTGAAACACAGCAGCAGGAGCCATTGGTTTCCACTTCTGTCAATCACAGCATGTGAGCCAATGAGGAGAGGTCAGGGGGGCAGGGCTGAGCCACAGCTCTAGGTGTCTTATGAATGCATAGAGCAGGGATCGGGAGCAAACATGCACCAGTGTCCCCATCGTAGGTGGTTTGCTTTTAGGGGCACTAGTCAAGGGAGAGGAGTGCCAGCTGAAGACCTGGGAACAAGAGGATATTGGCTGCTCTGTACAAAACCATTACACGTTTATTTTTTTAAACCAAACCTCTAATATCACTTTAAAGCTGAACTTCAAGCAAACAATAGACGGAGATTAATTACAAATATAGGGGCAATTCTCCTCTCCCTATTAGACTGTAAGCTCCCAGCTGTATTGTTGCTGTACTGTCTCCCTTTATATCAAGGCAATCTTTAAGCTAAACGAATAGTTTTCCATATCGCAGCAGCACGCACATTAAAAATTAGAGGTGATTTAGTCTTACAAAGCAAATACACCTTTGCACACTAGTACGGACTGACCAGTATTCCAATGTTTCTTATCTACCTCCCTGAAGCCATCATTGATTGTTAGTATGCCAGTTGACGGCCCTCACATTGCCCAAGCTTGTAATGCCGCACAAAAAAAAAAACGGGGGCGTTGTGTAACAAAAAGACAGGTTTGATCCACCTACTGGCCTGTTGACAATTTTTGAGCAGTTTTCAGGCATTTAGCCAAGACACTCCTGAAGAAACCAGAAGGTACCCTGGTTAAAAAATGGCCTAGACCAGTGATGGCGAACCTTGGCACCCCAGATGTTTTGGAACTACATTTCCCATGATGCTCATGCACTCTGCAGTGTACTTGAGCATCATGGGAAATGTCGTTCCAAAACATCTGGGGTGCCAAGGTTCGCCATCACTGGCGTAGACCATTGTCTTAAAAGAGAAAAAATGCCCAAAGCTTTTCTAGCCATACTTCTTGTGTGTCACCAGTACACCTGCTTTTGTTCTCCTGTGACCCAGAATGAGCTGAAGTAGCAGAGCTGCTCAAGACTCTAGAAAGATTGACAATTTTCTCAAGGTCCACCCAACTGCCTGATTGACAGCTGGCTCTCTTCTCAGCTGCACCCACCCCCCCTTCCCTGCCTGGCGCTTCAGTGAGCTCTGCAGGAGCAGAGTGGAGAGCGCTGACTGATAGTCACTGCTCTCCTTTCCAGCAGACCAAGAACTGAGCAATCAGCAGGTATGTGATTGCTCCATTCTCGGTCTTACAGCCGACGTGGTACAGCTGCATCATCATACCAATGCTGCAGAATAGAGGCAAGTAGACATGTTTATTTTTTGTAAACCCAAAAATTCTCCTTGAATGTATTTAAACCAGAGACAGGCAGACAACTAGTATTTTCAGAAGGATCGGTTACATCTGTATTTCTCATAATAAGGTTTGATTTATAAGATTAGCAAGAACAAGCACCTTTGAAGTATGGCAACATTGGTAGCATACTGAAACATCTCTGCGGGATCGTTATTATATAGAGGAGAGGAGAATCATCTTGAGCATAATAGGAATTCACAGGGCCATTCCTGAATCAAGATTGTGGAATCCTCCATTATGGCTGGCAGCTGCTGAAAGTTCTACTCCAGAACTGCCAGCCTGCTATGTATTTATTTTACAGCTCTACATTTAATGCTGTAGAAACATTGGCAGTGGCTTTAAAACCAAGCTCAAACTGAACCTGTGCTTCGCACATGCAGACTAAAATAACGGGTTGCCTTCAATGCCAGCCCCCACCAGCATAAACATGTAACATGAATGGAAACACGGTGGGTTCTATGCTACCCCATATTTGGAAATACCAGGTATTTTTCTTTCCTCGCGAGTGGAAGGGAAGTAATAGAATTGCTAATGTTGGAGCTGCCATTAACAACTGTTTGCTTTGCCCTGAGCAGGATTGTCAACCTTTGCTAATTGTCTAAAGATTTCGGGACCAGAACGCTGTGATCTCATCTAATGCCCACTCATTAGATCATGTTTCCCAATAAATTCACACATCCCAAACAGTCAGGATACCAAGCTATTTTTTGATATGGCATTTCCCACAATCCATTGCTCACGTGTTGACCTCTGAGCTACAACATAAGCTCACGCCAATTTTTTTTGAAAGCCTTGTTGCCAGGAGGCCCTATGTTTTAATACAGAGGAAGCAAAACCATTCTTAGCCCATACTTAAAATAGAAGCAAATTATATGAAGTATGTGTTCCCTTTTGATAAATGATTCTATAAAAGAATAAACAGGCAGACAAACTTAGGACCATGTAAACATAAGTCTAGGGACATCAATAGAGAGCTGAGTGCATACACCATAGGAGGACTGCTCAGCCTTCACCTGGGATGAGGAGGAAATGATCTCTTGGAGGAAGGAAGGAACAACTCTGAGGTCATAACATTGCCGGGCAATGTAAGTGAGGCCCAAGAGAGACAGACAAAAGGATATGACAGTTAGAGAGATCGGGAAATTATTAGTTGACCTTTCGCAACCTGCATTACATGAACAGCATCATTCATATATTGACAGGTTCATTCTATGTGCAATCAATTTATTATGCATACGATCAACAAAAACATATAAGAATGTGGAGAACAGAAGAAGCAAAACGTGGGATCTTGTGGACATCAGACTTGGAGCAGTCACAAATTTGTGGTGGTTATACGAAAAAATGAAACATACAAATATCTAATTTTCCTGTTGTGAATCTATGACTGAAATGGCAAAGCCATCCAGATTACTTCCAAAACCATGACATTGTGTAGCTGTTTCTATTGTCTATATTTTGATTAAGAAAACACTCAAAATCAAAAATCTCATTGTTTTTAGTTGTACCTGTTCACACCCGAGTATAGTATTGCTTGAAGCTTGTAGTTCGAAAAAGTACATGGGCTTCTTTTGGGCTATAAGCTTCAACCATTTTGGCCCCAATAAACATCAATGAGAAGTGCAAAAAATGCTCAAAAGTGCATGAAAATTAGCATATCACTAGTAACTAGCTTTCCATTGGCTAAAAATAATTAAAATAAGAAAAACTGAAGCAAAAAAAACTGAAATTAAAAATGGTTAAAAACACATGTAACAACAACCAAAGACACTTAGCTTAAAGTGGATGTAAACCCACTCTCATCCTTTCTAAACTACTGCCATAGTGCTGATCTATAAGGATATACATGCCTCCTGCATGTATCCTTAGGCTCCATTCACACCTAGGCAGACAAATTCGCAGCGTTTTGTCGCCGCAAATCGCAGTACAAATAGCAGCGTTTTGTACCGCGATTTGCGGCGACAAAACGCCGGTATTGTCCGCCTAGATGTGCCCCAGATTGACCCCCTCTATGGAGATGCTTCCCATCTCCTAGCCGAACGCCGCCTGAAAAAAAGGTCCGGGACCTTTTTTCAGGCGGCAGGCGTTCGGCGTGGACATGTGAACCATCTCCATAGATGGACATGTGTTCTCATCCCTCTGGCGGCAGCGGCGTAGCACTACAGGCGTAAAAACGCCTAGATGTGAATGGGGGCTTACCCTTCAAATGTCTCCCCTCTGTGTTATAAGAACTGAAAAACTGCAGATTCTGTGGGTGGAGTCGTGATGTCAGTAGACTCCCCACCCTCCTCTACACTCCCCTTGTCAAAATGCATTGTTCCTATGTATTCCTTACACTTAATTCTGCTATGATCACTAACATCCAGTCAAAATCCAGAAAAGCAACCACATGACTTCAGAAAAGGAGTGGGGGTGGGAATTAAAAAATAATGCCTGTCTCAGGCTAGTGCATGAGATATGTAAATAACCTGTCACTCACAGCAATGGGGCGGAACGGACTAAGGTTTTTCTCTGTAAGTCCGTTTTATTTCACTGAACAACAAAAGAGGATTGCTCAGGGCTGGATTAACTCTGTGTGGCAAGACTGGGCACAGATGATAGGAAATCTTATACTCTACATTGTGACATAAAAAAAAAAAAAAATATTCGGGTTTACATCCACTTTAAGTGAGAATGCAACCAGACAGTTAAAGGGAAGCTGCTAAGAGAAAAAAATCTGAGGATGCAAAGAGAAAGCCTACTAGTCCACATACAGTTACCCAACATTTTTATTCATTGTGAAATTAAACGGCATCAATGTCACTGCCTGAGAAGTGAACTAGTATCTAGCCAGTGTATTTAGAATGGCTGCTTCCATATGGAGATTTTTCACATGGGTATTTGCATATGAACAAAAACATTTTCTTCTATTCTAAAAGGCAAAATTGGAATACAAAATCCTGTGTGTCCTTTTACAGAACCCGAATAATGTGATATGTTAAATAGTAATTAGGGCTCTACAGGTTTTTTTTTTTAGCTTTTTCAGCATGTGGGTGATAAGTGTAGTCCTGCTGGGCAGACTTTGAACCTACTTATTTACTATTGTTATTGTAGCAAAAGAAAAAAGAAAAAAAAAAACACAAAACCGTAGCTCAGAGTTGAGTGCAAATGAGAAGTACCTTCTCACGGTTCTAGGATAGGCCAGAAATGCCTTGTAAAAAAACCTTCAGATATTCTATCTGCCTACAAAAAAATACACACAGACCCAGAGGTCACAGCAGAGGTCATCAGATGAGTTACTTTCCATTGAGTATGGCAATTGTCCTGACATCTTCATTAGGGGAACACTCAGGACCAATAGCCATAAAATTGGACAAATACCTGCAGCTGAAGATCTAGCACGCTCACAGCTAAGGTTTCTGAGCCATTAAAAAGGGCAAAATAAAAAGGCTTCCATGACCTTCTTACTCCATTAAAGATACGGTAATTTCCTGCAGATATTGCAGTTCATGAGAGCAGAATTCTAACAAAATTATAACAAGGCTCAACACGATTGGAATTTACGATGAAAAAAGTCAGACAGTTTTTTCATCGGATATTCCGACCGTGTGTGTGCCCCATCTGAGTTTTTTTCTTTGGAAATTTCGACGGACTTAGAAAGAGAACATTTTTATGAGAAATTGCGTTCGTCTGTATGGAACTCCGACGGAGAAAAAAACACACATGCTCAGAATCAAGTCGACGCATGCTCAGAAGCATTGAACTTAATTTTTCTCCGCTCGACGTAGCGTTGTACATCACTGCATTCTTGACGGTCGGAATTTGGTGGGACAGTGTGTATGCAAGACAGCTTGAACTGAATTCCGTCAGACTTTATCCCGACGGAAATTCTGATCGTGTGTACAAGACAAAGTTTGAAGAGGATCTTTTTACTGCATTTGAGAACCACAAGCTTTAAACTTCTCCACGACTTTATCCCTGACCTGCCTGGTGTGTTCCTTGGCCTTCATGATGCGGTTTGTTCACTAATGTTTGCTAACAAACCTCCAAAGGGCTTCACAGAACAGTTGTATTTATAACAAGATTAAATTACACACAGGTGGACTCTATGCAAGTTGGATGCAGGGAAAGCCATTTAGGCTGGGTTCACACTACTACACTACTTTCATCCTACTTTGCTCTGTGTTCAATGTTTCCCTATGAGAGCGTCTTGTAGCGTCCTACACAAGTCGGTCCGACTTTGAAAATGCTCCCTGTACTACTTTTGGTCCTACATTGATCCTACTTCAGGCCCATTGAATATCATTGAAGTCGGACCAAAGTAGTATCCTGTCCATGAAAGTAGGATGGATGTAGGACCAATGTAGGATAAATGTAGGACCAATGTAGCAGAGCAAAGTAGGATGAAAGTAGTGTAGTAGTGTGAACCCAGCCTCAGGCTGGGTTCACACTACTACACTACTTTCATCCTACTTTGCTCTGCTACATCGGTCCTACATTGGTCCTACATCCATCCTACTTTCATGAACAGGATACTACTTTGGTCCGACTTCAATGATATTCAATGGGCCTGAAGTAGGATCAATGTAGGACCAAAAGTAGTACAGGGAGCATTTTCAAAGTCGGACCGACTTGTGTAGGACGCTACAAGACGCTCTCATAGGGAAACATTGAACACAGAGCAAAGTAGGATGAAAGTAGTGTAGTAGTGTGAACCCAGCCTTAGGGAAATTTTTTTTTACCTTTACAACCCCTTTAAGCTCAACAACTACCTTAACCACTTGCCCACCAGGTAAATTCTGGCACTTCTCTCCTTCATGTGAAAATCACAATTTTTTTGCTAGAAAATTAATCAGAACCCCCAAACATTATATATTTTTTTTTAGCAGACATCCTAGGGAATAAAATGGCAGTCATTGCAATACTTTTTGTCACACCGTATTTGCGCAGCGGTCTTACAAGCGCACTTTTTTTGGATAAAAATCACTTTTTTGAATTAAAAAATAAGACAACAATACATTTTGCCCAATTTTTTTATATATTGTGAAAGATAATGTTATGCCGAGTAAAATGATACCCAACATGTCACGCTTAAAAATTGTGCCCGCTCGTGGCATGGCGTCAAACTTTTACCCTTAAAAATCTCGATAGGCGACGTTTAAAAAATTCTACAGGTTGCATTTTTTGAGTTGCAGAGTAGGTCTAGGGCTAGAATTATTGCTCTCACTCTAACGATCGCGGCGATACCTCACTTGTGTGGTTTGAATACCGTTTTCATATGCGGGCGCTACTCGCGTATGCGTTTGCTTCTGCGCGCGAGCTCGTCGGGATGGGGCGCTTTAAAAAAATTTTTTTGGGTTTTCTTATTTATTTTTATTTAGTTTTATAATTTTTTACACTGAAAAAAAAAAAAAAAAAAAAAAAATTGATCACTTTTATTCCTATTACAAGGAATGTAAACATCCCTTGTAATAGAAAAAAGCATGACAGGTCCTCTTAAATATGAGATCTGGGGTCAAAAAGACCTCAGATCTCATAATTAGACTTAAATGCAAAAAAAAAAAAAAAAAAAAAAAAAAAAAAAAAAGTCATTTTTTCAAATGACAAAAAAAAAAATGTTTCTTTAAGAGGCTGGGCGGGACTGACGTTTTGACGTCACTTCCGCCCAGCAGAGCTATGACGACGGGTGAAGGAGATTTCTCCTTCAGTCCCGTCCCCGCTCAGCTGCCGGACACATCCGATCCCCTCCGCCGCTACCGACGGCTCCGGTAAGCGGCGGAGGGCGCGGGAGAGCGGCGGGAGGGGGGGGGGCCCTCTCCCGCCACCGATAACGGCGATCTCGCGGCGAATCCACCGCGGAGACCGCCGTTATCGTGTACACCACCGCCCCCTGAAAATATGAATATCTCGGTTGTGGCAGCAGCTGCTGCCGTTATCGAGATATTCAACTTTAAAAAGAGGACGTCTTTTTGACATGGGGCGGTGGTCAAGAGGTTAATTTGGTAAGGGCACAGATATAATGATGAACAGGTGAAAATGACCATGTATTCTAAAAGAAAATATTCTAAAAGAAAAATTTGTTCCAACAGTTGTTTAATCCACACTTGTACTTATACATACTTCTTTACTATATATACACACACACACACTCACTCATAATTCTGTGGCTGCATGTACTTATGGATCTTTATATAGGAACCTCACAAATATTAGTTACAGTAAAACAGCTGCCCTTCAAGTACAGCGGCACAGCTATTTAAAGCAAATGTCAATGCTTTGGTTTTATTTGTTGCTGCACATTGCACATTTTTACCTCTTTAAAAACGCTGCAAACACTAAAAAATTATTTTTAACATGCCAGAAATATAGTGTGCTACTTACTACCTTCCTTTTGGACATGGACTACACTGTCTATTTTTTGCTCTGACTTCCAAAGCATATGGGGTCAGTCCTGCTTCCCTAATTTCTGATGGTATGCCTTAAATGTTATATTTAGAAAGACAAGAAGTAAAAAAGTTCATGGTCAAGGTTTACATACACTTTAATGGACCATCGATACTACATTTACTAGAACAACTACACTAGGATTGATTAGGTTTTACCAGCCTGAAAAGCATAAATGGACTTCACACAGCAACGTCTTTTGAAAAAAAGGAAACTTTTTTTTTTGACCAAAAGTAATTCGATTGTTCTTCTCCGTAACTTATGCTTCGTTTCCACTGAGCGGAACGGTTTGGGTCGGTACAGTTTGGAACGGTTAGAATGGTCCGGTCTATTCTGGTGAGCATTTCCACTGCAAGTCAGACCGTCAGGGGCCATACAGGGTTTAAAAAAAATGCCTAGCGTGTCCACCAATCAGTGGAATGTATTGCATCTCCGCCCTAACCAAACCTTCCATTTTCTATGGCCGAACATCTGAAGCAGGACCCAGAATGGTGCGGTACGATTCGGTTTTATGGCACACTTTCATAATGGAAACACCCAAAATAGTGTACCGTAAGGAACCGATCTGCTCAGTGGAAACGAGGCATAACTGTACTAAGAAAACTTCACCTGGAGGTTATGTTGACAACACGAGTATTTGTATATGTAAACCTTTAGTGCCGGTTCACACTACAGCGACATGAAAGTCGGCATGACTTTGCGAGGCAATTTGAGGCGACTTCAAGTTGCCTCCAGGACAGGTAACTTAGCCAGTGGCCAATCAAACAATAATCAGCTCTGTGGGAGGGAGGGGTTTGTCTGAGAAAACAATTTTCTCTTGCTGTAAAGTTGCTTCAGTTAAGACGGTGATCTGACTTTGGAGGCGACTTCCATTGAAATCTATGGGTACAAATCGCCTAGAAGTTGCCTTGAATTAGTACAGGAACCTTTTCTGAAGTCGGAGCGACTTCAGTAGTGTACATTAAGCCGACTCTCATTCACTTTAATGTAATTTCTCATGTCGGGCGACACAAGTCAGACCCCAAGTCGTGGTAGTGTGAACGGGCACTTAGGCTACCCTTGTGGGGGGGGTTCTTGAATAAGAACTCTTTCTGGCTCCCAATTTTAACTGACAGCTGGTACATGATGTTTGAATAACAGAATGGGGGGAATTTCTGTTGTAGACACGCTTTAGAATTATGATGGCCACCACACCCAATTGGTTGGTGCTTACGGCCGATTCATGTACCCGTCAGAAAACAGATATGTGAATCTATTAGCGTTGGAAGTGGGCACAGCCTGATGGTGAACCAAGAGACTAGCTCCCCATCATTTCTCTAAATAACACCCAGATTTGAAAGATGTCAGTGGTAAATAACAGACTACCTGGAGTGTCAGCCTTGAAAAGTAAGATAATATACATACCCCACCACTGGTCAGCATGGTAAGGCAGTGTGATAGTACAATAGGGTTATGTGCAGTAAACATAATGAGACCTTTGTGAGAAATTTTCTGTGTGGTCTCATTGAGAGACCAAATGACACAAGATTCCTTTAGGAAATATCTTGTTACCCATTTATGACAATGCAGGCAAGAGCATCTCTGTAATCATACCATTTTTCACACGGCTAATACAACCTGAAATAGCCAATATTAAGTTTCCTAAAGTAAAGTTAAAGCAGTATTAAATACATAAGCAAACATTTATTATATTCCAGCTTACCATTTCTGAGATGTGATGGCTGCATTTGTTTTAATTTTTAGGCTTTCTTCTACAGTATTTTCATCTTTTGATCCTGCCAGTATGTCTGTTATTTTTCAAAATCACAAGCTCTCCAGCTAAATGCATCAGTTACAGATGTAGCACCTTCTAGTGTGCTACTAGATTAGTGCAGGCAAATTTAAAATACGACTCATGTTTAGTTAGTGAGTCAGAAATTGGGTCAAAGTTACTGCTGGGCAGGCTTGACGGCTCTACAGGAGGCAGGTCTCCGGTACCTTCCCCTGGATCTGGAAGTTGAGAAATTTCTAGAAGTTAGTGGGCGGAGGCCAGATCTGCATACTTGAGGAGGAAACCTTGCCAATCCCCAGGCAGAATGTTCTGGCAGGGTGGTTGAGTCAGCCTTTAAATATGAGAGAGCCATGCTAGCAGGGGAGTTGGGTGGAAGAGTGCTAAAGGAGTTTGTCGTGGTCTCAGAGGGATCCCTGGATCTGGGGGGGGGGGAATTCTGCCTCCAGGCTTGGTTTAGGCTTGCTTGGGAAGAGCATTACGGTTTGGAAAGGAAAGGAATCTTGCCTAAGGAGCAGCAGGGAGCAAAGAGGACAGACTGAGTACATCAGCACACCCAAGGATTCACAAGGGGAGAGACTGTCACATTAACCCTTCCTATCTCTTTCACTGGGAGCTCTTTGGAGCAGCCTGGTGGGCTGGTGAACGAGCAGCCAGGTGAGCTGGTCATTCCTGCAGGCAGTAGAGCTGGGAGTCGTTTATACGAAGGAGTTGGAGATATTCCTGAATGCAGCTTACAACACATTGTGCCATTTTCTAAAAAGGGACAGAGTTCTTAGTCCTCAAGGGGCTTTTGCTTTTGATCACCAAAAACTGTCAGTGTCCAGGAAGGAAAAACAGTTTTATGGTTTCAGTCAAGTTGGGTATCCCATAATCCTTATTCACCACCCAAGTTATCACCCCTAATAAAACAAATTCAGAGACTGTTTCTTGTATAGATGGAAGTGAGAAATGCTTTTTGCCCATCTGTGCAGGAGTAGGGGAACCGGTTATCAGCAGCCCCTGCGGGAGTAGAGCTACACAGAGATGACATTAAAGGGGTTGTAAAGGTAAAAACTCTTTTCCCTAAATAGCTTCCTTTACCTTAGTGCAGTCCTCCTTCACTTACCTCATCCTTCCATTTTGCTTTTAAATGTCCTTATTTCTTCTGAGAAATCCTCACTTCCTGTTCTTCTGTCTGTAACAGTAATGCAAGGCTTTCTCCCTGGTGTGGAGTGTCGTGCTCGCCCCCTCCCATGAGGGGGCGAGCAGGAGTGTCAGGACGCTCTCTACGTTGCAGATAGAGAAAGGAGCTGTGTGTTAGTGGGCGTCCTGACTCTTCTGTAGTCCAAGGGAGGGGGCAAGCATGACACTCCACACCAGGGAGAAAGCCTCGCATTACGGTGTGTAGGACCGCACTAAGGTAAAGGAAGCAATTGAGGGAAATTGTTTTTAACCTTTACAACCCCTTTTAACAATTTAACACTAGCAGAGGTGATTAAAATGATCAGCTTTTTTAATCCTTTACACCAAACTGTTTGTTGTAACTGCTTATAAAGTATTAGCTGGAATTTGGCTTCAATTTGTTAGTGTATTTATTATATAGTGCATGTACTATTTTTAGTGCAAGTAATGTTAGTAGCCGAGTTTGACTTCCTATCAGCCTCTTGCAGTAGCGTGTAAAGCAGAGCTCAGACAGGGGGATGGAGGAGCAGCACAAGAAACAAATCATGTGTGAAACAGTCGAAGCAGCATGTTAAGGCCTCATGCACACTTGTTTATTGTAAACCCAGTTTCTCCTGACAGGAGAAAATCAGCATTAAAAACTCACCGAAGCGGCTGGTCGGCAAGCAGTTAAATTGGGAAAGGTACTTAATTTCTTCTTTGCACGAGCATCTGTTTTTAAGATTTGAATTTGTGCAACAGTGTAACTTTAGACCTTTCCAGTAAACAAGTGATTAACATTTAGCGATAATCTAGAAAATCTAAAATGTAAAACATACCGAATATTATACCCATCTGCTGCCATCTACGTTATAGCTTCAAATCCAAATAATGGGCTAAAATACCCATTCTGGAGACAATGGGGGTTGTTTACGAAAGGCAAATCCAAATTGACTTAAAGTTTTTAAATTAAAATAACACTCATTTCACTGCCTTACATTTTAAATATGTTAAAAGGGCCAATCTGCACTAAAATTCTCTTTTCCAGCAGATGGCCAAATGCCTTGGAATCTGGTCATGTGACCAGCCACTTTGGAAGAAACTATGGGGGTTATTTACGAAAGGCAAATCCACTTTGCACTACAAGTGCAAAGTGCACTTGAAATTGCACTTGGAAGTGCAGTTGCTGTAAGTCTCAGGCCCCGTACACACGACCAGTTTCCTCGGCAGAATTCAGCTTCCGACCGAGTTTCTGGCTGAATTCTGCCGAGAAACCCGGCCGTGTGTACACTTTCGGCCGAGGAAGCCGACGAGGACCTCGGCGAGGAAATAGAGAACATGTTCTCTATTTCCTCGTTGTTCTATGGGAGAACCTGGCCCGCCGAGGTCCTCGGCGGCTCCAGGACTGAACTGGCCGAGGAACTCGATGTGTTTGGCACGTCGAGTTTCTCGGCCGTGTGTACGGGGCCTGAGGGGTAGATCTCAAATGAGGGGAAGTACTGCCGATTATCCAATCATGTGCAAGCTAAAATGCTGTTTATTTTCCTTGCATGTCCCCCTCGGATCTACAGCAACTGCACTTCCAAGTGCACTTTCAGTGCAATTTCAAGAGCACTTTGCACTTGTAGTGCAAAGTGGGATTGCCTTTCGTAAAAATATCCCCCATAGTTTCTCCCAAAGAGGCTGGTCACCTGACCAGATTCCCAGGCATTTGGCCATCTGCCGGAAAGGAGAATTTTAGCGCAAATTGGCTAATCTTCACTTGGCCCTTTTAGCATATTTAAAATGTAAGGCAGTGAAATAAGTGTTATTTTAAATTAAATAATTTAAAGTTCATTTGGCAAGCATTTAAACATTCTGTAAACATCTACACAATCTATCCCAATCGTCCACTAGAGCGTGTAAATGCTTATTAAAGCTACAACGGTACTTCTATGTGCTGTATATTCAGTACTCCCCTATGTGTGATGAATACCTTCAACAAATCTGTCCCAATCTTATTAAACATTCTGTAGAAATTATCAACCTCCGTCACATCCATCCACTCACACATACACCCTCAGCTCTGTACAATGCAAACATTTGCCCTCCCTCCTCACATCAGTTTTCACATCACCCTCCCTCCTGTTGAAGGAACTGCTATCTTCCCCTATGGTACACTACACAGAAGATTGAATATAGATCACCCATTAACAGAATGAACTGCAGCCTCTGTGATTGGTCAGTATTCTTTACTTGAAGTCTTAAAATATATATTATGTCATTTATTTAATAGCAGCAGCAATGAACTGCTCAAAATTGCAGTAATTGTCTTGTGATACAGTCGAATAACAAAGGTGTACTTGTTTAATGTTCACTGTTGTGACATTGTTAGTGCACTGAAAGGAGCTTATTGACGGAGCAGTCCAGGCATGTATGATAGTTTATAAATCACTGAGTAAACCAAGAGCCATCCCTGTAGAATGACGTAACGGGAATGGAGCAAGGAATGAACTAGTGTTCAGGTTTTCGGCTCCTTTTTATATAATGCCCCCAGTATAGAGCACAAGCTGGCAGCTACGTATCCACCAAAACTCTGGACATCTACCCACAGACTGGCCACAGAGCACCTGGGGGAGACCTGGAGGCCAATAAATGTGCCATTGTAGATTCAGAGTGAGGAGAGCTTGCACGATGAACAAAAATGCTTGCAACTCCACGGACGAAAGTATAGCACTTCATTCATACAACATGGCCACACAATGAGGCGCCTGTGTTTTCAAAAAAGCTGATCTTACTCGACAGTATAAAAAAGGTACAGCTCTACTTGTCACATTACCAATGTCTCAGATATAAAACGTAGAGCCCAACTCCAACCTAAAACTTATTTTTGCTTGAGATTTATAAACTAGTTTTTACTGTACTTGTTCCGGTACTAGCACAAGACAGGAAGAGAGCTAAATCAACTCAAATGGGGACATGGACAGCAGCAAAAAGCTTAGAACCTTTTGTGGGCCCATTCAGATTAGTGCCCTGAGGTACCATACAGTAAATCGCTCACATTAGCACAACAGAAGGAAATGCAATTTGTCCAGTGTGCTGCAGTGCCATTCATACTGAATGACACCCAATGTCCTGTACAGTAGAGAGCAAAGCACTACAATAAGGAATTCATCATCATAATGAACAGGTTACCTCAGCAATGTTCCTACCATGAGGCAAGTTGAACTGGCTGCATCAGGCAGCATTCATGGGGGGGCAGCACTGAGGCCAGAGTGTCCACACTGTCATCTAAGGTGGCATCCACCCCTTACAGTAACACCTATTACCACACCACAGAGTTTCACATAAGTGTAAATCCAGTCCTAAAGCCAAATTCCAGGTATGTTCTTGGGCCAATGCAAAACATTCCAAGCAAAATTGGGTTCATTCAGGTCAGCGAGGGTGCCCCTCCTCTGCGGGGTCCCTCAGGGCTCGGCAATCTCCCCGTGGCTGTTTAATTGCTACGTGAGGCCCGTGGCAGACATCATCTCCTCATGGGGGTTGGCTACTCAGGTATACGCTGACGACATACAAATTGTGGCCAGCGATGTTCTCAACCCCATGGCAGCCCACCTTCTCTCCCGCTGCCTCTCATCTATCCAGACCTAGATGAAGGACAACCATCTGGCCCTGAACGCATCTAAAACTGAGGTACTTCTCACAGGTCCACCACAAAGCCTAAACCTGCTTGCAGAGTGGCCCGTATCAATGGGCCCGTGCCCCACTCCATCCAGCCAAGTAAGAAACCTGGGTGTCATATTTGACAACAAACTTTCATGGATCCCACAGGTGAGGAATTGCACCAAGAATGCCCTTTACTACCTTCGGATGTTGCGACGGGTAAAACACCTGCTCTCCCAAACACACAGAAATACACTAGTACAGGCCTTAGTCATCTCACGCCTTGACTTCTGCAATGTGGTATACCTTGGACTCCCTATCAAATGGCTCTCCAAGCTGCAGCTGGTGCAGAACCAGGCAGCTAGGTTGATTACGGGGACTTCCAGATGGGACCATATATCCCCCATTCTCAGACTACTCCACTGGCTCCCATGCGCAAAGAGGATCGAATTCAAGGCTTTGTGCATTATGTTCAGGGCCTACAAACAACAAGGCCCATTGTTCATTAATAACATGGCCATACATTACCACCCCCCCAGGGCCTTGAGATCGGCCGACCTGGACTTTGCTGCCACCCCTTTAGTAAGGCTGACTTCGAGCGGTGGCCGCTCCTTCAGAGCCAGAGCCGCCACACTTTGGAACATTCTCCCCGTTGCCTCCGAGACAGACTACCGTTCTTATCACCTTCAGAAAGGCCCTGAAAACTTTCCTCTTTGAGGCAAGTTGATTTTGACCACCCCTAATCAAACTACCTTGGTCCTCTTCCCCTCCCCTGCCCTCTGTCATCCTCACCCTAAACCTCCTTGTTCCCCCTCCTTTTGTTCCTGTTTGTCTTGTAATGTTTATATGCTATACATGGCTTTTCGTCTTATCTATGTACACGAGCCACCGGTTCGTCTACGTAGTCTCTTTTTTTTCCTTTCTTTAGATTGCTTTTTGGTTCAGAATAGATCAGCGGATCTCCTTCCAGCGCTTAGGCACACCCTCTTGGGTGTATGTGGCGCTGTAAAGAAAATTTAAATCAATCAATCAATGTAAGTATGCATATCTAATACTACAGGGGCCACTGGGGAAGCTGACCAGTGAAGGTGGAGAGGATGGGCAGTGATGTCACATATTCGGAGCACTGACCAGGAATATTGTTGACATCACTGTGGTAGTGATCGTCAGCCTCTACAGTCCCCCTCAGGTTCAAGCTATCCATACTTGCAGTGCCTTGAAAAAGTATTCACACCCCTTGAAATTTTCCACATTTTGTCATTTTACTAACAAAAACTTAAATGGATTTTATGTGATAGACCAACACAAAGTGGCACATCATTGTGAAGTGCTAGGAAAACGATAAATGGTTTTCAATTTTTACACAAATAAAATGTGTGAAAAGTGTGGAGTGCATTTGTATTCAGTCCCCTTTACTCTGATACCCCCAACTAAAATCTAGTGGAAGCAATTGCCTTCAGAAGTCACCTAATTAGCAAAAAGAGTCCACCTTTGAGTAATTTAATCTCAGTATAAAATACGGCTCTTCTGTGACGCACTCAGAGGTTTGTTAGAGAACCTTAGTGAAAAAAAGCATCATGAAGGCCAATGAACATACCAGGCAAGTCAGAGAGAAAGTTGTGGAGAAGTTTAAAGCGGGATTCCACTGGCAAATTTTTATTTTATTTTTTAAAGTAACAGTGTAGCTGCTGACTTTTAATAACCACACTTACCTGTCCTCGGCACCAGCAATGATGGGCCCCCAACGGCGATCTCGCGGTCCTGGCGTCTCCATCCTGACTAAGGGAAACAGGCAGTGAAGCCTTACGGCTTCACTGCCCGTTTCCTACTGCGCATGCGTGACTCGCACAACGCTTTGTGAATGGGTGGCTGCCTACTGGGTTACACACAGTTCCCAGAAGGCAGGGCGCCCCATTCACCACAAGACACCACGACGCAGGACAAAGAAGAAGAGGACCGCGGTGGAGGAAGAGGCAGAAGAGACACTTCCGCACAGCAACAGCCCTTTCTGGTGAGTATAATTTTTTTTCCAATGTCTTTTTCAATTTTTGGTAAAAAATATAAAAATATCTGGGTGGAACTCCACTTTAAAGAAGGGGCGGATGCAGCAAACATGTGGAAGAAGGTGTTCTGGTCAGATGAGACCAAAATGTTACTTTTTGGCCTAAAAGCCAAACGCTATGTGCGGCGGAAAACTAAACACTGCACATCACCCCCATGGTGAAACATGGTGGTGGCAGCATCATGTTGTGAGGATGCTTTTCTTCAGCAAGGTCAGGGAAGCTGGTCAGAGTTGATGGGGAGATGGATATTACATGTAGGTTAATAAAGGATTCACCTCAATCTTATTCTAAAACATAGGCTAGAGGCTGTGACTGGCAGATATCCATCCCCACACCATGTTGGTTTTTATTTTTATTCAAATAATGGCCGTGCCATCATCCACATACAGAAATAGAAGAGACAATATAAATGAAACACTTTAAGTAAATTATTGAAAGAATTATTTACAGGACACGCTAATAACACTTATTTTGACCTAAAAAAAAAAAAAAAACATTTTGGGAAAAAGGTTTCATCTGCTATAAGCGGAGGTTTATTTATTTTGACAGAAGCTACATTTTTCCATTCTGTCAGACAACTAGCGCTTTGATTGTGCATCTAAACCACCAAAGGATGCATAATAAGAGTGCATAATGTGCAAAAAATAAGTACATGAGACTCACTGACTTGTAACGGTTGTGCTGCCACAAATCACAGTAGACTTTTCCTTTGATCAGTGGAATGAATTTATTTTTTCAAGAACTCCACGGATTTGATTTTACTTAGCTATGCACTTTTGTTAGTTATTAACATTGCACAATACTGATAAGAAATGCTGATAAGCCACTTGAAATATTTGATATTTCATTCTTGCTGCATATCTCCCCCGCCACCCAGCTCTAGGTATATTGTTGTAAGGTCTGAAAAACCCCCACCCATTGTAGCTGCTGTTCCTGCAGTCAGAGGCAGCCCTTCCCTTCCCCTTATGGGGGGGAGATAGATCAGGTGCAGCTCCAAGGTCAGAGATTTCAGTTCAGAAGTTTCCTGTGAGAGCTGCATCCTGTGCCGAAGCCAGGTCTTACTGGAGAAGGAGGGGGGAGCTGGGAGAGACACAGCCGGAAAACAAGGAAATGCTCCTATCCTGTAGAATCAGAAAGCAGGGTGGAGGTGGAGGTGCTAAGGGTGGGAATATCCCAGCTTTCTGAATTGTATTTGAACTAAGCACAGTAGGGGGGGAATACTGCAAGCTGTGTTACCCTATCCACCCTGTCACCTTTAGGCAGGCCATATGCTATGTCTACAAGTGATACACATCTAGATGTCAATGGTGCAAAAGCAAAAGCGTTGGGTAGTTGAAACGATTTTATAAATATATAGCAGTTACATTTTGATCTAATGGTAAATATGTATTCATTATATCACACAAATTGTTCCTTTAATGACCAACAGATTTTGGCGAGAGCCTGGATTTTTTATTTATTTTTTGGTATAATGGGGGCTAGGAGGTTTGGTTCTATAATTTTAATTTCTCAGGAGGCAATGTTGGTGGGGTTTGCACTTTTAACAGTAAGCTAACCGGGATTCTATCTTTAAGTCAATCAATATTTTACGTAATGCCATTCCTAAATTCCACCCCCATCACACAGGCCAAGTACCTACTACTCACAGAGGGATGATACTTTTTAACTTGTGTACACAACTGAATGCTTGGGCTTGAATACATGAATAAGGCATTCTTCTATACAATACAGGCATATTTTTCAAAATGTAAAATTTTACATTATGAAATGCACACCTGTACGCATGTACTTGTAAAATGTTAGTGCCAGTGTTTACATGTGTATAGCCAGGGCCGGCCCTACCATGTACCAGGCAGCACTTTTAGGGGGGCAGCAAATTTCCTGCCTGCACGCCATCCCATTCCGCCAGCTCCGCTCTCCACTCCACTGTGGGGCTAATTGCCGCCCGACCGCTCCTCCCGTTCCGCTCTCCGCTCCACTGTGGGGTTAATTGCATGAATAGAGCCATAACAGGTCCTTTTTATACTCCTATATACATGTATAGAGCCATGATAGGTCCACTTTAGTTATGATATAAAATAATGGATGTGGGGGCATTTTGGTGAACGTAATTTTTTTTTGGGGGGGGGGGGGGCAACATTTCATTCTTGGTACCAGGCAGCACAATGTCTTGGGCCGGCACTGTGTATAGCCGTATACAATGTTTTATGTACTGTAGGTCTATGAGCAAACATACACTTATGTCGCATACACACGATCAGGCTTTTGCCCGGCCAAATAACATCAGAATTTCATCGGAGAAAAATAGAACATGTTCTATATCTAAACTCCGATGGAATTCATCGGAATTTCCGATGAATAAAACTCTGATGGGGCTACACACGATAGGAATATCCGATGGAAAAAGTCTGTCTGTCTTTTCCCATCGGAAATTCCGATCGTGTGTACGTGGCATTACTCTGCATGCTCATATGGCCGTGTTGCAGAAGCCCAAAAACTGAGAAATTGCCCAATAAACTACATGACTGACTGGAAAATTATTGGGATTTTCCTACCCATCCAATTGCTTTCATCTTCATTTGGATTCAACACAACTTCAAGAAGGATCTAAATGGTAGTAAAAAAAAACATGTAATGTTTGCTAGATCCAATAGGAATATGTAATTGATCATTTTACTGAAGTATGTGTTCAATTCAATATGATGTATGGTCAGCATGACACACTATAGAGCAGCGATGGCGTACCTTGGCACCCCAGATGTTTTGGAACTATGTTTCCCATGATGCTCAACTACACTGCAGAGTGCATGAGCATCAAGGGAAATGTAGTTCCAAAACATCTGGGGTGCCAAGGTTCGCCATTACTGATATAGAGTCTCATTTATCAAAATGACCCTCGGTACTGCCACATATGTTATAAAAAAAAACGTTTTGGAATCAATAATATAGACAACTGGGGCCATTCTTATATCAGACGCTTCAATAAATGGTAGCCACTGTTATGTATTTTAGAAATTGTTAAAGTTTAAATAAATGTATTTTACATGAGTGCTTTTAATATGAATTTGCAGGAAAAAAAATACTTCATTTATATAGAGAGCCAAACAAATCAACATAATAATTCTGAAGAGGCATCACAGCCCCCTCCCCCCGACTTTACAGGCGCTGAGGTGCTAGAACTCTCATTACACCCTTCCAGCCACAAACCCATTGCACACCAGTGTTCAGCTGCTTAGACAGGCTTGGCACTCCTAGATTTCAGCAAGCCACAAAGCTTCTTAATGGGCAAATTCATCACAACCCAAGTATGCTGCTTCACACAAAGATTCTTTGTATCACACAAACTGAGATCAGTGACATCAATGGCCATCTCTATCACTAAAAGGGAGTTTTAAAGGAACCACCCGAATAGTAAATGTATACTGTGAAAGGAGATAGTAGCATCTAGACCAGTGCCTCGAAACTCTGCAATGGATTGAAGCTGGAGAGAGGGCACAGATGGGTGGGTGTGGGGATGGAGCCATCAGCAGGCACTGTCACTGTGCCCTTTTAGGGGACATTGGGGGTTATTTACGAAAAGCAAGTCCACTTTGCACTACAAGTGCAGACTACAAGTGCAAAGTGCACTCAAAATTGTACTGAAAGTGCACTTGGAAGTGCAGTCGCTGTAAATCTGAGGGGTAGATCTGAAATGAGGGGAAGCTCTGCTGATTTTATTATCCAATCATGTGCAAGCTAAAATGCTGTTTTTTGTTTTCCTTGCATGTCCCCCTCAGATCTACAGCGACTGCACTTCCAAGTTCAATTTCAAGTGCACTTTGCACTTGTAGTGCAAAGTGGATTTGCCTTTCGTAAGAAGCCCCCATTATCTCTTTACATGGATGCATATTATGTCCAAGACTAAAATATATATATATATATATATATATATATATATTTTCATATTTCTTACATGAGATCAGGCTGCTCTTATTGCCAAATAGAGCCCACTATAGCAAGCCAAACTGCCATTGCCAGAGTGGAGAGAAATGTGATCCTGTGTCTTTATTTTTAGTAGAACAATTGCAGATGATAACACTTGCACTAGAGTTCTGTGGCATGAAGCACAAAGGCCACACACAGCTGGGGAAAGTATTTATAAAGTGCTCTCTTTCTACATGTCAGAACTGGATAGGGGAGAAAGCAACTGTTTGCTTTAGGCTTTGTACATGATAAAGGGTTAGTTTCATCTGCAAATATGGATCTAGCCATAGGATACTGTAATTTGGACCAACCCAGGACTTTCTTTCCATATGGTGTAAATCTCTTTTCAGACAGAGCTGCCGTAGGAAAATGCCGCATTTAACAAAGTTTCTTAAATAAAGGGCTTTGTCTGAAGCAACCAGATTCTTTCATCTACATCCTGTGCTGGGCAAATCATGGTGAGGATCCTCACCATGATCTGGTGTTAGTTTGTATATTCAGCCTAATGTCAGAATCAATCTAACAAAAGATATTAGATAGTGTGGTCAGATATATGGACATAAAATGTTACTATATACTTATTTTTTTAAAAAAATTTTAAGCACCAGGTGTGTAGCTTCATATAGAGCAGTGGTTCTCAACCTGGGGTCGAATGATGACTTGCCAGGGGTCACTGAATCCTGGGCTGTTCCTGGAGCCCGCACCACTCTCCCAGCTGCCACCCAGCAGGGCTATCCCTGGATCCTGTGGCCGCCCAGCTAGGCTGTACCTGGAGCCCACAGCCACCCACTCAGCCTCTTCGCAGGCGCCCATTCAGTTCACGACATGGCTGGGGGGCAAAGACTAGAGGTCAGCTGACTGGTGAGGAAAGTGAAGTGGGAGGGGCTGGAGGAGACCCTATCTCCTGATTTCGGCATAGGTGTCACTGCTACGAGACACCACAAAGTCACAGACATTGTGAAGCCAGAGACACAGTGAGTAACACTACCTGTGATTATAGTTGCCAATAAAAAGGACTTAGGTAGCGCTAAATGTCTGTGGGTTAGGGGCGCAAATTACTTGTCTTGCCTTGGGTGCTGACAACCCATGCTACAAAAATGATTTTACTGTTAGGGGACCCCACAACTTAGGAAATGTTATCAAGGGGTCACAGCACTAGAAGGTTGAGAACCACTGATATAGAGGGTGAGTGTGTCAGGAGGCAACCATGATGCTAAAATATACAAAGATTCTTTAGCTCATGGTTGGCTTGTAGGTGGGGTGCAGCGTGGTGTGTCAGCAATAATTCAGTGTCAGATGCAATGTAAAACCTGTACTGAAATCACACAGCAAACCCGGAGGGAAGGCTGCCCAACCGGGCACACTCACTGAAAGAGGTGGTTTAGAACCCCCCTAATATATATTTCTTGTTTTGGGTAGATACTCCTTTAATTATATTGTTGTTCTGAAGTTTAAAGTAAGAGAGATGTTTCTATAGAGAAGATGGAAATCTTGGTTTAGTTTTGTTCTAACCACAAAACTAACGCCTGGATCAAAGTGATGTGATAGCCTGTTATAAAAGCCGTTATAAAACCGTCTGAACATTGACAAGCGAGAAATGCTATGAATAAGTGTAAGTACATGGGGAGGTGTTTGGCATGGCTTGGATTGGTAATATCCCATTAGAGTTTATAGGATCCAGAAGTATCCGATCACTCACGGTTTCTAGTAATGTGAAGAGAGCGGGTATCAGCCGAATTGACAACTTCTGTAAAGAGATGAGATTGCCCAAGTGGGAAGAGGTCGTAGGAGTAGCGACCCTTTGCTTCCCCTTCTTGTCAGGAACCTTTCCCTTACTGCTAGTACTGTAACAAACAGGCAGGGTACCTGCAGTGGAGAAGGTAGACTGCACCTGCCTACAGGCTCATAGGCAGATAACCCAACTGGGCCAATTAATTAAGCCAATAAAAATAAAAGTGGACTGTGTTTTTTTTCCCCGATGCCCACAGGCAAGATAGTAAAACTACTAATTCAATCAACATCAATTGAGAAAGAAAATTTCCCAGGTCAACTTACCAACCAGCCTGCAACAAACTGAATTGTCCTAACAGTTTACGTTAAAAACAGGGATTTCGTTTTGCGCACGTTTGCAAATACATGTGTAACCTGCAGAGGCCACAATAAGACACCCCAGTATTATCTGCGGTCCTAACTCTATACATTTTGAGAGTCTCCATAGTAGGAGCGCATTTATAGTGATGGATAGATTGAGGGCTGGTTTGCCTGGAATGACCCCACTCTTTAAAAAGGCACAGGGGCACACTGGACACCCAGCAATTGCACAATGGCAGGTGTCCAGTGCGCCCCCTCACCAAATAACCAACAGTACAAACAAACGGTACTGGCCCCAACCTATTACTGGCCTTAACAACATACACATCTATCCAAGGCCACTCAGCCAACAAATTTAATTCAAGATACTAACTATAACTTACAAAGCCATCCACAACCTGGCCCCCAGCTACTACTATCACTTACCTCAAAATGCCAACCTAATCGTTCTCTTTGCTCCTCCCATGACCTCCTGCTCTCAAACTCCCCTGTCACCTCATCCCATGCTTGCCTTCAGGACTTCTCCAGAGCCTCTCCCATCCTTTGGAAGCTCTACCCCAAGCTGTCTGACTTCCTCCGACCTTATCCACTTTCAGACGATCCCTAAAAACTCATCTCTTCAGAGAAGCCTATCTGGCCCCCACTTAACAACTGTACATTTATTTTCTCAATCAGCACATCCCCCACAGTTATTACCTCTTGTATCTCTTGACCTTCCCTCTTAGATTGTAAGATCTAAGGAGCAGGGCCATCTGATCCCTACTGTATGAAAGCGTATTGTATTTGTACTGTCTACCCTCAAGTTGTAAAGTGCTGTGTAAACTGTTGGCGCTATATATATCCTGTATAATAATAATTATAATGTTCATGTGAAGTGACACTTCAGGAAACCTTGTCCATTCACAATGTCCTGCCTCTGATAATCCAGGACCAGATGTGTGAGAGGGCACTGCTCCCATATCTTCCCCAGGTTCTTGTTTCTGGAAGCACTGGCTGATAAAAAGGATTTTGCATCTACAGGTTTTCAGATACCTTAAAAGGAAATGTCAACAAAGTTTGACATTGTTCACCTACTTCTGAATGTGCTAGTTGCCTGTATGTCTCTGGCTTTCATACTTGTAGTCACTAACCCAGAATAAGATGTGAATTCAGGACTGTTTGGGGACAGCAATTATGGAAACCACTAGGTGAGAATAAAATGCTTTTTTAGAAGAGGTCAGTACATGTTTAACCTACATGATTTGATCAGAGCAAAGGACAATATATGGCACTAGCCGTTCTCCTTCTACAAGATTGGAAAGACCACATCATTATTGGGCAATTAACCTCGGTATGTTGTAATCACTAGCACTGCTACTACAAAGTCACCTGTGAATGTAGCCTGTATGAGATCACAGGGCGTCTTACAGACAACTGAAATGTGTTTCCCCAGGCCTCTTTAATCAGTCCACTAGAACCCCTACTAAGCAATGTTCAAAGGATATGACACATACTGTGTCACAATGATCACTTCCATCTCTGTCAGACAATTACCCTGACAATTGACAAAGCTCTGCCTTTTACCTTTGCTACCCACGGTGTAATCATTTGACTTCAAAAGTTCCCCTTCAATAAAATGAAGTATTGTATTGAGGATAGTACAGAAAGATTTTTTTTTCACAATACACACTAATTGGAGAATAAATATTATATATATATATATATATATATATATATATATATATATATATATATATATATATATATATATATATATATATATATATATTTTTTTTTTTTTTTTAATAATAATATTATTATTAATAAAATAAAAATTTGCCAAACCCAAATGTCACAATGCACATTAGACTGTGACATTGTTAAACTTTCTAAAAGTAAAAATCCAACTGAAAAATATTTTTTCTCTTTTTTTTTCTTCAATTCGATTTATACTGCTGTCCAAGACACTACAAAACTCTGGTCCTTCTGAGGCAGTCGGAGATCTGATGGGAGTTGAACTTCCAGGTTCCCCTGGAGTGTATGCTCAGTACCCATCTATGGTATAGGAATTGATGACAGCAAAATCCTAGACAGCAGAACAAATTAATCAATTATCAAACCTTATCCGACGCCACCCAAGTTTTAAAGTTGAACTGTAATGCCCCGTACACACGTGCGTGATTTCCGACGAGATAAGTTCCCGTCGGAAATCCCGAGGGGAAAGCCGAGAACCTGCTCGTTTCAGTCTTTCCCCTACACAGGGCCGGTTTTCCCAGGAAAACTGCGATGGAGCTTTGGTCCGGAATCCCAGCCGTGTGTATGCTCCATCACAGTTTTTCCCATAGGAAAACTGCCACAAACCGCAGGGCAAAAGTCCGCCCTGGTTCTCTTTTTTTGTCCGGCAGTTTTCCCGTCGGAAAAACTGCGAGGAGCATACACAAGGCTGGGATTGCTGGCAAAAAGCTCTCCTCACAGTTTTCCAGTCAGGAAAACTGATTGTGTGTACGAGGTAAAATGTCAATGATCCAGAAATGTTTAAATGTGTTTATTATATTTTCAATCGACTGCCTGCTACAATATCGCTGCTTTCCCCTCTCGATAACCCCAATTTCTAGCTAATCCAGTGTTTCCATCAAAAGAAAAGCATGCAAAATTGCGTGCCTTCCCACAGCACATGGAAACCTGTGTCCTTCTGCTCTTTGAGCCCTGATTTAAAGGCTCTTCTGTACATTGGAGGCAGGAATACATTGCAGGTCAGCAGAAGTGGAAGTAAAAGGAAATAGTTCTTTTTGCCAATATAGTGCAAGGAACTGCAGTCTGTTAAAACAAGGTGTAATAAAAACATTGTTGCCATTCTGAAGCTTTCCTCCAACCACGTTGCAAAATATATATATATATATATATATATATATATATATATATATATATATATATATATATATATATATATATATATATATATATATATATATATATATATATATACATACACACACACACACACACACACATATACTGTGATTCTGGACTTGCCAAATATGCTGCAGAAATCTCCCTCCACTGAGTCTGGCTGCATCCATTTTAACTATGGGCAGCTGAAGCTGCTGCCTGTTCACTTCCTGGATTTACACAGACACAAACCTCCAGCTCTGCAGCTCTCATCCCACCTCCCTTCCTGACAAACTCTCAGGAGAGAGAGCTCTGCATAATGTCATAGGCCTAGGCTTTTTACCAGACAAGAAACAGGAAGTGGGCTGTATAAGATATTTACTGGCAGAAAAAAAATGTTTTACTATCCAAAGTTAAAACAACCAGGGCAGAAGATTTAGTAAATGGAAAGTTGAAAAAAATATGACAGAAGTTCCGCTTTATATATTAGTTTGGAATTCACAAAACAGCAAGTTGGCTTTATGATCGTTCTGTGATTGGAGGAAGGCAGATTGTGATTCTCATTGGCTCCTCCTCCAATCACAGATCATCTTGCATTCACTGAAAAAAAATCCAAGGCTTTTTATGAATGGAGGAGGAGCAGAGGACCTACAGTGGTCAGTGTACTCCAAACAGAACTACGGGCCAGATCCTCAAAAGAGATACGACGGCGTATCTACTGATACGCCGTCGTATCTCTGTTTCTATCTTTGGAACTGATCCACAGAATCAGTTTCCAAGAGATAGACAGAAGATCCGACATGTGTAAGGGACTTACACTGCCGGATCTTAGGATGCAGTACCTCATCCGCTGCTGGGGGCATTTTGCGTCGAAATGCCGCCTCGGGTATGCAAATTAGCACTTACGGAGATCCACGAAGCTTTTCAGCTTCGTTTTTTCTCCGTAAGTTTTAGTTTGCAATCGTAAAATTAGGGCTGCTTTTACAAAGTGTAAACTGTTTACACCTTGTAAAAGCAGACCCTTCTGTCCAGCGACGCGTTTTTTTTTTTGTTTTAATTTTTTTTTTCCCGCCGTATCTTTTTTTTTTCCCGACGCAACTTTATTGACCCGGCGCGATCCACAAAGCTCGGCGTAACGTAATTTTGCGCTATGCACGTCGGGAAAATGACGTCACGAGCATGCGCAGTACGGCCGGCGCGGGAGCGCGCCTAATTTAAATGGGAATCGCCCCCATTTGAAGAGAACGCCTTGCGCCAGCGGAATTTAAGTTACACAGCCGAAAATTTCTAGGTAAGTGCTTTGTGGATCGGGCACTTAGGTAGAAATTTTAAGGCAGTGTAACTTAAATGGGAATTTTTACGTTACGCCGGCTCTTTGTGGATCTGGCCCTACAAGTCTTACTGCCGTATGTTTGTCGGCGAGACTTCTACCTGAGTAAAAGTAAGATGTGTAACAAAACGCTGCAGTAACAATGGACCACACATCATTAGAGCCAATTTATTTTTATTGTACAAATGGCCAAAAATCCTTTTAACTGATCTGGGCTTTATTTCTTTGTACTGCATTTGATATAACACCAATATACAGATACGATATACAATTTCATAATAAATGCAGAGACAACCTACCAATGTATTCATCAGCAGCTCTTTATCTAAGCAAATCTACTTTGCAGAGCCTCCATCTGTCAACTGAAACCATATTCCCAAAGTAATAACAACATCAGCCAGTCAGGTGGATCAGTCTGTCGGCAGATGAGGCTTTGGAAACACATCGTTTTCTAATCTTTTCTAATACTATTTATTTATAGAGTGGCAAATATACTCCAGAGGTAGAGAGGGTCTTGTAGTGGTCACATTCCTTTACAGCGAAATCATTTTTCTGCTGCACTTTCAGCTGAGTCAGGCAAACCACTTGCTAAGATATGTGTTTTAACTTGTGCATTTAGCTTTGCCCCTCACCTAGCTCAACGCACCATAGAAATGACTAATTTGTAGAGTAAACTCAACCTGTGTAAACAATAAAGAGGAGGACGCAACAAGTGGGGTGGGGGAGGGGGTGACGTACACCAGTATTGTTAAAAGGTCAGCATACTCAATTTGTATTTTTTTTACATTTTCGGTAGCTGCTGGGGATTTTCTTATATCTGTAGGGAACTCTATTGATGGGATGTTCTATATGGCCAAACGTATGTAGATGCCAACACAAATTACTGAGCTCAGGCAAAGAGTACCGTGAATGCTAAACCAAAAGACGTTATGGTTACAATTTGGGGTAGGACCGTTTCCATCAGGACTCTGCTCCTGTGTACAAAACAAAGTCCATAAAGACAAGATTTCATCAGTTTGGTGTTGAAGACCTTGAATGGCCTGCACAAAGCCTTGACCTCAACACTGCTCAACACATTTTGGGTGAACTGGAATGCTACCTGCAATTCAAGACTTCTCACCTGAAATTAGTACCAGAAAGTATTATTTGTTTGAATGGATCTAAAATTCCCACATTCACATTTCACTATACTCACAGAAAGCCATATCAGAAGAATTATAGGTGTTAAGGGGGTTCATCTCAATACCCATGGTTTTCGAATGGGGTATCCAACAAGCACATATAGGTGGTAATTAGCCCACAAGTATTTGGCCATATGGTGTACCTGATTGAATTTCTGGCTCTGCACACCTGCTGTGCTCTATATTATGGGTTTCCTCTACAACAGTGATGCTAAACTCAAATTCATCACGGACCACATCAGGAGTTGTATCTGGGGTGCACTACGTACAGAGTTCAGGAGTACGTTATGTACAAAGTGCAGGATTCTGCTACGCGCAGACTGCCGAGTTCAGAGGTGCGCTAGATACAAAATGCAGGGTTTCAGGGCGCACCAGGTACAAAGTGCAGAGTTCAGGGGTGAGCTATGTACAGAATGCAGGGTTTAAGGGTGCACTAGGTACAAAGTGCAAAAAGTAAGGGATGGGGGGGGGGTGCTATGTACAGAATGCAGGGTTTAAGGGTGCACTAGGTACAAAGTGAAAAATGTAAGGGGAGAGGGGGTGCTATGTACAGAATGCAGGGTTTAAGGGTGCACTAGGTACAAAGTGAAAAAAGTAAGGGGAGAGGGGGTTCTATGTACAGAATGCAGAGTGTAAGGGTGCACTAGGTACAAAGTGAAAAAAGTAAGGGGAGAGGGGGTGCTATGTACAGAATGCAGGGTTTCAGGGTGCACCAGGTGCAAAGTGCAGAGTTCAGGGGTGAGCTATGTACAGAATGCAGGGTTCACTAGGTACAAAGTGCAAATGGTAAGGGGAGGGGGGTGCTATGTACAGAATGCAGGCTTTAAGGGTGCACTAGGTACAAAGTTCAGAATTCAGGGGTGCGCTATGTAAAGAATGCAGGTTTTATGAATGCGCTACGTACAGAGTACAAACTTCAGGAGTGTGCTGTGTACCCAGTGCAGAATGTGCAACCTTAACACCCCCCACACCCAAAACTTCCTTGCATCTCTCTATCCTAACTGGCCTGACTCTAGTACCTCCCTGTGTAGACAGCATGGCTTGCAGAGAGATCATCCTCTCCCCCTCTGGAAATCTGTCCCCGCTGTGGTGTTCTGTTACTGCTTGCAGGAATCTGTTAGATCTGGGAGCCACTGAGAAAAGCTTTCCCTTGTAAATCCAGAAGGCTTCTACATTTACAAGCGACAACGTGGAGCAGGGTCGGAGGGTGAGAGCCAGAGGTGGTGGCACAGGATTTCTGCCATGTTCCACCTGCAAAACTGGGTGCAAGGGCCACATGACAAGATCTGGAGGGCTGGATTACGCCTGCGGGCCTTATGTTTGACATATGTGCTCTAGATGCAAAAGGTGATCGAAGATACTCAAACCCCTCAGGTGGACAAGAACAGAGCCAGGAATTATGGCAGGGAAAACTTGCTGTTGGAGGTTTAAAGACATAATAGAAAAGGGCAAGCAGTCCATCAGATTCGAATTAGAACTGAAATATCATTTTAACCTCATTATTATATTTTTTATAATGTTTTTCAGTTGTTTATTGTATGATGAAATGGAAAGCTTTAACCCTTTATACCATATAAACTAGATGTCATTTCAGAGTTTACAACTGAAAAAGCTGAAAAATACTTTTTTTTTACTAACTGTATTTCATGGCATGATGGCAGGAAAGCCCTGGCAATTATAGATAGTTCTAGACATTAGATGATTCCTAAACTGGCCCTTTTTGGACTGGTTTGGGTTTATGAGACAGTGTGCCACAACCCCTTACAAGGGTTCTGTGTTCTCAGGGAACAAAGCAAGAAAATATTGCCAAATTGAAAGCACTATGCCCAGTGCCCCCTCTGCCCTCAAGTGCCCCAAACACGACAACTTGTGTGATTGAAGCCTATTGAGTTAATAAACAGAGCCATTCTAATTTACACACAGGGGGCATTCTATCAATTATGATATTGAAAAAGTCCCCATTAAATTGTAGCAAAGAGAGTGACTCGACACCTAAATTTATAAAATGATATGATTTGCAAATTCCTCCCCCCACTTTTATTCTCCATTACACAGGGAGGGACAGGTTTTGTGGTTCACAGAAAATAGACTGGAAAGCTTATATAACATTGACAATGCACGGGAGATTTCAAGTATACTGGATTTCTACTAGGATCAATGGGAATTTACTGTACTTGCAGAAAAATGTTATTAGCCTGAAAAAGAAAACCAAAGCAGCCACCACATCGAAGGGCTGTTAAACTGAAATACATTACAATTTTGTTCTTGAGTTTAGATATCCATTAAGCATAAACGAGCGGCACTTGGAGAGGGAGGAATAATGATTGCGGACCTGGGGGGTGGGGGGCTAATCCCTTTATTGGATGTGCTCTTCCGAATGGCCACAACGTTTCCATAAGATTTCCACTCTAATGAACATATATACGCATATCGGTTACAGACTGTCTTTATTACATCTTAGGTAGCCCCATGGATACATTTTTGGCATATTGAGTGGAATATTTCCTGGGGTGGTTCCGATGTTAAATTATTTTGTAACAGGTGGCCCATTGTTGCTGGGCGGGTATAATGCTGTGTGAGTGGTTTATTGTTGCTGGGGGATCTACTATTGCTGGAGGGATTCATTGTTGCTTGGGGGAAAGATCTGTTGTTGCTGGGTGGATCCGTTAGTGCTGGGGGGGGGGGGGGGATCTAATTTGGCTGGGATGGGAGTTATTGTTACTGGGGCAGGGTCTATTGTTGCTGGCTGCAGGTGATCTATTTTTTTTTTTGTTCTCATTAACAAAAATAGTATACAAATTACTTAACCACTTCCATACCAGGCACTTACGCACCTTCCCGCCCAAGCCAATTTTCAGCTTTCAGCACTGTCGCACTTTGAATAGCATTTGCGCGGTCGTGCGACGTGGCTCTCAAACAAAATTGGCTTCCTTTTTTCCCCACAAATAGAGCTTTCTTTTGGTGGTATTTGATCACACATAGGCGGCACTGATGGGCACACACAGGCGGCACAGATGGGCACACACAGGCGGGACACAGATGGGCACACACAGGCGGCACAGATGGGCACACACAGGCGGCACAGATGGGCACACACAGGCGGCACAGATGGGCACACACAGGCGGCACAGATGGGCACACACAGGCGGCACAGATGGGCACACACAGGCGGCACAGATGGGCACACACAGGCGGCACAGATGGGCACACACAGGCGGCACTTATGGGTGGCACAGATGGGCACTGATAGGTGGGCACTGGGCATGGATGGACACTGGGGTGGCACTGATGGACACTGTGGGGTGGCACTGATGGACACTGTGGGGGTGGCACTGATGGACACTGTGGGGGTGGCACTGATATACCCATGTTGCCAGTCAGTGCCCATTTGTGGGCACTGATTGGCATCTTTTTTTTTTTTTAAAAAAAGCTTTTTTTTTTTTTGTTTCAATGCTTTTTTTTGGCCCAGGGTGGGCTTCCCTGGTGGTCCAGTGTGGCGATCCGAGGGGGGGCTGCGCTGATAAACAATCAGCGCGAACCCCCCCTGTCAGGAGAGCCGCCGATTGGCTCTCCTATACTCGCGTCTGTGAGACGCGAGTGAGGAAGAGCCATCAACGGCTCTTCCTGTTTACATCGTGATCAGCCGTGATTGGACACGGCTGATCACGTGGTAAAGAGTCTCCGCCGGAGGCTCTTTACAGAGATCGGAGATGCAGGGTGTCAGAATGACACCCCGCATCACTGATCGCTGCGCGCCCCCACGCGCACGCGGCATGAAATCCTGCAGGACGTCCATGGACGTCCTGTCAGGATTTCAGAACCACTTCCCGGACGTAAATCGGCCATAGGCCGGGCAGGAAGTGGTTAAAGTGGCTGTAAACCCTTTTTCACTACTTCTATCTATAGGTAAACCTAGAATAAGGCTTACCAATAGGTAGTGGAAATATCGCCTAAACGTGTGCCGTTAAGGAGATATTTCACTTGTAGTCTGCCGAAAATGTTAACGGCGCATGCGCGAGGAAGAAAAGAAACCAAGTGCCATTTCTTCCCCAGCCTATGCCGTAAATGGCGGCTCTCGTGCGCATGCGCGGGAGTGACGTTGCGCAGCTCCCGCGAATCACAGAGCCAGAGTTCGCAGCCCGGAAGGAAGAGGCTTTTCAGTGGGCTAAAGA
Organism: Rana temporaria; assembly: GCF_905171775.1. NCBI lineage: Eukaryota > Metazoa > Chordata > Amphibia > Anura > Ranidae > Rana > Rana temporaria. Next base: position 240,546,006 of record NC_053491.1, read on the forward strand.
GGAAGTAAAACCCATCAGGGTTTACTTCCTCTTTAACGCCATAAAATAATACTTGGTAATATATTCTTGAAAAGAGGAGGGTAGGGGGCGTAACCAAGGGATGGTACTCCGGAGTGGGTAGGAGGCCGAGACAAGAGATGGTACTCAGGAGTGGGTAGGAGGCCGAGACAAGGGATGGTACTCAGGAGTGGGTAGGAGGCCGAGACAAGGGATGGTACTCAGGAGTGGGTAGGAGGCCGAGACAAGGGATGGTACTCAGGAGTGGGTAGGAGGCCGAGACAAGGGATGGTACTCAGGAGTGGGTAGGAGGCCGAGACAAGGGATGGTACTCAGGAGTGGGTAGGAGGCCGAGACAAGGGATGGTACTCAGGAGTGGGTAGGAGGCCGAGACAAGGGATGGTACTCAGGAGTGGGTAGGAGGCCGAGACAAGGGATGGTACTCAGGAGTGGGTAGGAGGCCGAGACAAGGGATGGTACTCAGGGGTTAGTAGGGGGCAAAGACAAGGGATGGTACTCAGGGGTTAGTAGGGGGCAGAGACAAGGGATGGTACTCAGGGGTTAGTAGGGGGCAGAGACAAGGGATGACTCAAAAGGGGGTTGCTGCACCTATTCTGTGAAAAAAAAAGAAGAAGATCTGGCAAAGTGTATATATAGGGTTGGCCAAGCAGCTCTGCAATGGAAGCTCTGCTAAGTTTCAGGTTATTTAAAAAAAAAAAAAAAAAAAGTATTTGCCATAAATTTGCATTAAAAAAAAAAAAAATTTCATCCATTTCAAGCTGTATAGTACATGGCGATATCAGTCCCTGCCCCCAGGAGGAACTCACTTCTTAAGCCTACCATACCCATACATACCACAGCCAATTTGGTGAAGTGCCAGTTAACCTACTAGTAATTGTTGGGTTGTGGGAAATAAGCCATGCATACACAGGGAGAATGCACAAACCCAATGCAGATATTGTGCTTGGAATCATACCCAAATGTCCGGTGCGTCAAGCCAAGAGTTCTAACCTCACAGCCAACCTGCAGCACTGAGTTAGGGACGTTACAATACAAAAGTGTAGAGACGGAAACATTACTACTCGTCCAGGGAAAGACAAGCTGGATGGGTTACAACTTTTCCCTATGGATATTTAGCTGCTGCAAGTCAGCCTATACCCCCCTGGCATTATGCATGCCTATGGACACCTGAACACTCATCTGACACAGCAGTAATATGAGAATGAAGGATTACAGGGGGTCATTGCTTCTCTGGCGAAGGGATAATGAAAAGAAGTTGTAGCTTATGACTCACAGCAAGCACCACAACCACAGGCTGCACCCAAGTACACATACATTACATTGTTACTTTTCCAACACAAATCCAAAGAGCTGGCTTTGGTAGACAACAAAGGACTCCGATGTGAATTAAAAAGTAGCAACTGCTCATTATAGTGTGCAGCAGGCATGAGTAAAATTGAGGCATTCCAGTATAAACTGGGCGCTAGATTCAGGTACGGCAACGCAAATTTGTGCGGGCGTAGCGTATGTTATTTACGCTACGCCGCCACAATTTAGAGAGGCAAGTGCAGTATTCACAAAGCACTTGCTCCGCAAGTTGCGTCGGCATAGCGTAAATCTGCCGAATTCAAATTGTCAAGAGGTGGGCGTGTTTTATGTAAGTATAACATGACCCCACGTTAATGACGTTTCTCACGAACGGCGCATGCACCGGCCGTGAACGTATCCCAGTGCGCATGCTCCTAATCACGTCGCAAATAGTCAATGCTTTCGAGGTGAGCGTAATTTACGCAAAGCCCTATTCGCGAACGACTTACGCAAACAACGTAAAATTTTAAAAATTTGACGCGGGAACGACGTCCATACTTAACATTGGCTATGCCTCATATAGCAGGAGTAACAATACGCCTGGAAAAAGCCTTACGCAAACGACGAAAAAAAATCCGCCGAGCGCACATACGTTTCTGAATCGGCGTATCCAGCTTATTTGCATATTCTATGCTGAAATCGGCGGAAGCGCCACCTAGCGGCCAGCGTAAATATGCACCCTAAGATACGACAGCGTAGGAGATTTACGCCGCTCGTATCTTAGCCTAATTTAAGCGCATCTAGTTTCCAGAATACGCTTAAATTTACGACGGCGTAGATTCAGAGTTACGATGGCGTATCTACTGATACGCCGGCGTAACTGTCTCTGAATGTAGCCCTGGGAGTTTTTGGTAACTTTTGCCAGTTTGATGAACTGCATTGGAGTAAATAGACAAAGTGAAATTAGGGTAGTTATTAGAACTTCGCATATCTAAATCCAAGAACGCAGCTGATACGACTACAGCTTCTATGTCCTCAGATGTGGTGGCTGCATTCGTTTTCTTTTTTTTCTTTATTTTAACCTGGTAATTCTGGCATTAACACAGTTTAAAGTCTGGGGCGACAACTGTACTGAACAGCATTGTCAAGGTGTTAGGATTAAATAAATCCTCCCTCTCTTCTCCATAACATGTGAAGGTGTTTTGTAGTCCAGAGATAGCAGATGACAATGCTTACTGATAACACTGTACGTGGAGCATTGAATACCTCCCTCCCCTCTCAATTGCAAGGGGTGGTGTTTTGTAGTCCATGAGATAGAATGGAACAATGCTAACTGATAACACTGTGTGAGGACTACATAACACCTTCCTCACTTCTTCACTAAAGGGAAGGAATTTTGTGATCCATGGCGATAGCAGGGAATAATGCTAACTGATAATACGGTGTTAGGATTACATAAAAGCCTCCACCTTGCTGCATAACAGGGAGGTATTTTTAGTCCATGGAGATAGCTGGGAGCAATGCCAACTGAGAACACTGCGCTAGGACTACTCCACAGCACCAACTCTTCTCCATAACAGGGGAGGTGTTTTGTGATTCAAGAAGATGCCAGGGAACAATGCTAACTGATAACAGTCCAGAGGCACTGGGCTAGATTCAGGTAGCTGTTACTGCGGCGTATATCCAGATACGCCGCCGTAATTTCAAATCTGCGCCGGCGTATCGTTACGCCGATTCTCAAAGGCAGATACGCTCAAAAAATAGGCGGCGTATAATTGTGTGCAATATTACGCTGGCCGCTAGGGGTGCTTCCGTTGTTTTCGGAGTAGAATATGCAAATTACCTAGATACGCTGATTCACAAACATACGTAAGGCCGGTGCAATTTGTTTACGTTAGGCTTTTTCGGTGTAAGGTTGCTCCTGCTATTAGGTGGCGCAGCCAATGTTAAGTATGGACGTCGTTCCCGCTTCGAAATTTGAATTTATTACGTTGTTTGCGCAAGTCGTTCGCGAATAGGGCTGGGCGTAATTTACGTTCACGTCGAAAGCAATGACGATTTGCGTTGGAATTTTGAGCATGCGCACTGGGATTCTTTCATGAACGGCGCATGCGCCGTTCGTAAAAAACATAAAATACGCAAGGTCAACCCAATTTATATAAAACACGCCCCCTCAACATCATTTGAATGACGCGCGCTTACGCCGGCCCCATTTACGCTACGCCGCCGTAAGTTAGGAGGCAAGTGCTTTGTGATTACAGCACTTGCCTCTAAAACTTACGGTGGCGTAGCGTAAATATGATACGCTGCGCCGCCGTAAGAAGGGGCGCAGCTACCTGAATCTAGCCTATTGTGTACAGGAAAATAGCAGCTCACAAGATTTCTGGTTGGATGAGCAACCATCTCTCATACCCATCACAGAGATACAACAATATCGTTTTAATGGTATGTTCAACAGATCAAAACAAGAGCAAATAAGAGAAAATGATAGAGTTTCCATTGAAATAGGCTTTGAATGCAGATTCACATCAATGTTTTGCAGCAAAGCAAGTTGCATGCATCAACGGAGTGTGGCACTATTCGTTTTGAAAAACATCCCAATGCACTGTGGGAACATGCATGCATTGCAGCACATTGTAACACGTGGCAGTGCACCATAGTGCCATGCAGCAAAAAGATTGTGACATGTATGATAACTGTGATTTTGTGGTGTGTCGGCAGTCCATTGACTTCAGTGGGCTACCTCAACGCAACGCGTTGGTGTGCGACATTATAATGGGGTGGATTTAGACTGGCCATACACTATCCAATTTTCTTATACAATTTCCTTTAGATTTACCTTCAACTATATAGTGCAAGGGCCTGCCTGATTGCATACAAATTGAACGCGTTTAGGTGTGACCTCATATTATATGGTTTTGGTAAATCTAAAAGAAAAAAAAAGTCAGCAAGAAAATTGTGTAGCGTATGGCCAACCTAAGGCCGGCCATACACTATACAATTTTCTTGTTCAATATTCCTTTAGATTTACCAAAACCATATCATATGAGGTCAAACCTAAACACTAAGGATGAGCTCTGGCGTGTTCGCATAGAACACGTGCAGAGCCCGCCAGGAAGTGTGCACGGCGCTGTGCTAATAACAGCCAGGGAGACATTGTCCCGATGCTCGGCTGCAGGGATCGTGAAATGTCTCCCTGGCTGTTATTAGCACAGCGCCGTGCACACTTCCTGGCGGGCTCTGCACGTGTTCTATGCGAACACGCCAGAGCTCATCCTTACTAAACACGTTCAATTTGTATGCAATCAGGCAGGCCCTTGCACTATATAGTTGAAGGTAAACCTAAAGGAAATTGTATAAGAAAATTGTATAGTGTATGCCCAGCCTTACTATAGCCGGAGAGTGCAAAATCTGGTGCCGTTGTGCATGGTAGCCAATCAGCTTCTAACTTCAGCTTGTGCAATTAGGCTTTGACAAAAAAACAAAGAACAAACTGGAAGTTGATTTGGTTTCTATACAGAGCTGCACCAGTCTGACCACTTACATTTTAACAAATAGACCCCCATAGGACATTGATTGCACTTATGCAATTATAAATGAACCCTTAATGGCTCCTGACTATCCTGAACTTGTCGCCCCCCCCCGAAAAAAAAAAGAAAAATATCCCTCAGCCTCATTATTTGATTCACAGGAAAAAAAAAAAAATAGAAAATTGAAGGAAAGTAAGAACATAAATAAATAATTATAATAATAATAATAATAATAATAATAATAAAAAAAAAAAAGAAAAAAAAAATTATTATTATTATTATTATTATTATTATTATTATTATTATTAATAAACAACAACAGTACAAAAAAATATATATAATACAAAACAAAAAAGGGAAAACAAATTAACAAAAAATAAAATAAAAAAAACAAACACCACTACCACCACATACACACGACACATTATATAAACTGAATTAGCTGAATGACCATAAATAGCCCCAATAAAGAAACAAAATATTGTTCAAAAAGCAAAATTCTTTCCAATAGAATTCACCAAATAGATAAAAAAATTTCACAATAGATGCACCTAAATAACTCCAATCAACCTGTGCAGTAACCGGTAGTTACCACACTATTATTATACAGAATTTATTCAGCGCCCACAGTTCGCACAGCGCTTTACAAAATGTAAAGTTCACTGTAGTCAGCTTAGTAAGATTTATTGACGATTTGCCCATTATACTCCCCATGCACATTACAATCTCCTGAGCTACAAAAACGGTGTAATATCTAATATACAATATCAGGACCTAAAGTATCCATTGACCTTGTATATAATCAGGCAGGTTATTGCACCAAGTAGTTGTTGCCAGATCTAAAATAGATTGCACAATCAGATTGTAAGGTGTGTGGTGAGGACACAAGTGGTATGTGGATGGAAATCCATGTCGTCCTGCACTCACCTTTTATCCTCTCCATGCTCCTGTGCTCAGTGTACTATTCCCAGCACTGTCACTGTGTGAATGGACTCCACTATTGGGACTCCTGATCTGATGACTGGGACTGGCCACAGATCCTCCTCCAAGTCCTTCATGTGAACATTTCACCTTTCCTAATTGCTTCCCTATGAGGACTGCTGTCTGCCACAAGTCTTTGTTGATGTGAGCTGCTGGGCTTAGCTGAAGGGACTGCACTGAGCCCTCGCTCACCCCTCCTCTGTCCCTCTGCTTTGACAGGCAACTAGTGAGCTTTTTCCTGTGCCTCCTCCTGCCCCTAGATCAGAGGACACACAGGGTCCCAGTCATTCCCCACCCCCTCCCCTTCACTCCAAAGCCCACACATTGCTGACAAGCTTTTCCAGGGAGGGTCTGCTGCTGAGGAGTGCCCTGCCTCACCCTTCTTTCCACTCCAAGAGCTCCTCACATTCCCTCCTATGGGAGATTGGCGTGTGCGTGCCAGAAATATACCCCATGTAAGGGAGAGACAGGTGTGCTGCAAGGCATGGCTCAGGCTTCTTAGAGACTTTTCTTAAAGTCATATTAACCACTTAAGAGCCAGACCTTTAGGCAGCTAAAGGACCCGGCCAGTTTTTGCGATTCGGCACTGCGTCGCTTTAACTGACAATTGTGGCTCCCAAACAAAATTGGCGTCCTTTTTTCCCCACAAATAGAGCTCTCTTTTGGTGGTATTTGATCACCTCTGCGGTTTTTATTTTTTGCGCTATAAACAAAAATAGAGCAATATTTTTTACTTGGTGCTATAATAAATATCCCCAAAAATATATATATATAAAAAAAAAATGTTTCCTCAGTTTAGGCCGATACGTATTCTTCTACCTATTTTTGGTAAAAAAAATCGCAATAAGCGTTTATCGGTTGGTTTGCGCAAAGTGTATATCGTTTACAAAATAGGGGATAGTTTTATTGCATTTTTATTATTATATTTATTTTTTTATTACTAATGGCGGCGATCTGCGATTTTTTTTCGTGACTGCGACATTATGGCGGACACTTCGGACAATTTTGACACATTTTTGGGACCATTGTCATTTTCACAGCAAAAAATGCATTTAAAATGCATTGTTTACTGTGGAAATGACAGTTGCAGTTTGGGAGTTAACCACAAGGGGGCGCTGAAGGGGTTATGTATGATCTCATCTGTGTTTCTAACTGTAGGGGGGTGTGGCTGTAGGTGTGATGTCATCGATTGTGTATCCCTATAAAAGGGAACACACGATCGATAACGGGGAAGCTGTGTTTACACACAGTTCACCCCGTTCTTCAGCTCCGGGGACCGATCGCGGGACTCCAGCGGCGATTGGGTCCGCGAGTCCCGCAGTCGCGGTCACGGAACTTCGGACTGGGTCGGGGAAGCGCGCCACCCCACGGCTGGGCTTAAAGAGCCACGTACATGTATGTGGATGTGCCCAGCCGTGCCATTCTGCCGACCTATATCGGCGTGAAGGGGTCCTTAAGTGGTTAAACTCTCACGTTTTTCTGCTTTCAGCATCTGACTTTATCACTTTTTGAACATGCAGCTCCTTTATCTTTTAATCCTTGCCATGTTCCTGTTTGAGCTGGTGCAATGGCACCTCTGCGCCAGGTTTCCTGTCTGAGAGTGGCTCCTTTCTCTTGCAGCATCCTATGGAGTCACCCTTGCATGCAGAGGCTAGAGTTGTGTCTCCCTATGCTACTGGAGCGGCTGTACAGGGCAACCAATCAGCTTCTATCTTTCATTTTCAAAACGTAACTGAATAAGCTGAAGATAGAAGCTTATTGGTTGCCATTAGGGATGAGCTCTGGCGTGTTCGCACAGTCCCTGTGCAGAGCCCGCCAGGAAGTCGGCACGGCGCTGCGCTAACCACAGGCAGGGAGACATTTCGGATCTCTGAAGCCGAGCATCGGGAATATGTCTCCCTGCCTGTGATTAGCGCAGCGCCGTGCCGATTTCCTGGCGGGCTCTGCACGTGGACTGTGCGAACACGCCGGAGCTGATCCCTAGTTGCCATGCACAGATGCTCTAGATTCTGCCTACCCCCGTCTAGATAAATCTCCCCCTCCCACTGTGTGCATCAATAAAAACACACAGCCCCATAGTCTAGGATGGCATGGCACTCCCCTTCTTTCTTCTCCCCCTCCCCTTCTCCTACCTAACAAAGTGATCAGGGATGGACTGGCCATTGGGACTACATGGAGTTTCCCGGTGGGCCGATGGCTCAGTGGGCCGGCTTCAGTGACAGCGGACCGCTGCCCCCCTCCGCTCCTCTGTCTCTCCCTTCTCGCAGCGCTCACCTCCTCTCCCTCACCGCAGCGCTCACCTGGGGGGAACAGAGAAGCAGGGTGAGGAACAGAGGAGCAGGGGGGACGACAGAGGAGCATGGGGGAGGGGACAGACATCTGACTCAACAGCTATGGCCTGGGGGTTTCTCACTTCTGCCTAATCTTGTGCCATAAGGGGGGGCAGCGAACTGATTCCTTGCCCCGGGTGAAATAATGTCTAGCTTCCCCACTGGTACTGCCTATAAGAGTACCAGTACCAGCCGTTCTACTCTAATAAAGTAGAACGGCTAGTGGCTAGTGAAGGGGGAGAGGGGGCTTGGGTGGCCGGGAGGGGGGGTGCGGGAGTTGTCCGGCCGCCATGGGAGAGACCTGTCAACGTGGGCCAGTCTGGAGGAAGTCCAGGGCCAAATTTTTGTCCCAGTCCAGCCCTGAAAGTGATCCAGACTGTACTGTCTACTGCTAAAGATTAAATCAGCACAAGGGACAGTACAGTGGAACCTTGAAATACGAGCATAATCCGTTCCAGGAGAATGCTTATAATCCACATCACTCGCATATCAAAGCAAGTTTCCCCATAAAAGTAATTGGAAACGAAGATAATTTGTTCCACATTGACTTCTATGGCATGCAATACCGCATGTGGCCAGAGGTGGGGGGCCCCGGAGAGCCTCGGAAATACTCAGGGACAGCTCGGCTGATCTCGGAAAACCCTCTGAGTATTTCTGAGTGGTTCTGAGTATTTTCAAATGGCTCTGAACCGTTCTGAGTGTCACCGGCGCCCCTGCACCTCTGGCCAAAAGCGGTACTGCACACCCCATTAGCTTGAATTTTTCTCGTTTTGCGAGACAACACTCACAAACTGAGTCAGCATTTAAAAAAAAAAAGTTGCTCATCTTTCAAAACGCTCATTAACCACGTTACTCGTAAACCAAGGTTCCACTGTAGTTACGTTTAGGCTGGGTTTACACTATTTGCGGAGCGGCAGCAGGGGTCCCGTGTGTCCCTGTTCACTGTTTCAGGGGCAAATCAGGTCCGAATTTTTTTGTCTGAATTGGGACCAGAACCAGAGCCAAAGATGCACAGGACTCTTCTGCTGTGCGCTCCGTGGCCACACCAGAGATGTGTGAACCGGTGTTCTGTCGAGAAGTGCCCCCCCATCGAATAGTGCCTGGAATGAATGGCGCATGCGTCGTATGTCATAGCACAACCGCTGATTTCCCGATTAGCTGGGCTGGCGTAACCATTGCGCATGCGCACATCGTAAGAGGTATCGTTCGACGGGAGATACCATTTCAAAGGCACAATTTAAACCTATACAAACAGCGGGGGGAGACCGTAGTTCTCAGATTGTGCATCGCTGCTGCTGGAAGGCGGCTAACAGCGAGGCACAATGTGAGAACTACAGTCTCCCTCCGCTGTTAGTATAGGTTTCAATTGTGCCCGTGAAATGGTATCTCCCATCGAGAGATACGATGTGCGTATGCGCCCTGGCACGTCACTCCAGCTTATTCGGCAACTCAGCTGGAGTGCGGCTCCATCCTACGCATGCGCGGGCACTATTCGGTGGGGGGCACTTCTCGACAGAACACCGGCTCCAATGAGAGCCAGTCACACTCTCCTGTCATGCGAATTGGATGCGCGTGTGAACCCAGCCTTAATGTGAAGTGTCCATTGTGCTGCTGACTGGTCGCTTTGCTGCCCCTCCCCCATCAATATCCACGCAGCCATAATCATCTGGTGCTACAGGGGTTAATACAATCGTCTGCACTGTCACAGGCACTCATCTTGGGCGATGAATATGCAAGCCTTGCACTGCAAAGTAAGTGCATTGGTAAGGTAAATTGGGGGTGTTTTTAACCACTTCAGCACCGGAAGATTTACCCCCTTCCTGACCAGGGCATTTTTTGCAATACTAAACTGCGTTACTTTAACTGACAATTGCGTGGACGCAATAAACACATTTATTCCCTGTAAATAGAGCTTTCTTTTAATGCTATTTGAGCGGTTTTTATTTTTGCATATAAACAACAAAAAAATACAATTTAGAAAACAAAACAATATTTTTTACTTTCTGCTATAAAACATGTCTGATAATTTTTTTATTTTGAAACAAATTTCGTCATCAATTTAGTCCAATATGTATTCTGTTACATATTTTTTTGTAAAAAAATCCCAATATGCGTATATTGATTGGTTTGCGCAAAAGTTATAGCTTCTACAAACTATGGGATATATTTATTTATGTATTTACTAGTAAAAAGGCGATTAGCAACTTATAGCGGGACTGCGACATTGCAGCGGACAAATCGGACACTAATTGACACTTTTTGGCGACCAGTGACACTAATACAGTAATCAGTGCTAAAAAATATGCACTGTCACTGTACTAATGACATCGGCTGGAAAGGGGTTAACATCATGGGCAATCAAAGGGCTAACTGTGTACTTTCTCACTGTAGGGGAGGTGCTTTTACTACAGTATGGGAATGCATTGATCGATGTTACAGGAATACAGGTTCAATACCTTCCCTACTAACAGATCGCTGTTCTGCCTGTGTACTGTACAATCGGTGAGTGCGGGCGAACATTGAGTCCATGGTACCTGCTTTTTTCAATAGATTTTTTCAATCTACTTCCCCCCGCGGGAGTAAGCGTTTCCGAAAGAAGCCGAACATGCAGAGCGCAGGCGCCGTATAGAGCCGACTCACATCTCCGCATGTTCGGCTTTTTTCGGAAACCCCGTAACTTGTGCGCGCCTACGCAATACGGGGGGCGGGGCCTTATCCGCCGGGGTGAACAGACGTCAATCATCTGGGCGACCTCCCAGATGACAATCCCCCTAGGCATAAAAAAACCCACTCCCGCGGGGAGAAGTAGATTGAAAAAAATGGATTACAAGGTACGTACAGCATAAAAAAAAACGAATTGCGGACTGTACTTGTTACGAATATAAGGGAGTTGATCAGATATACATGCTATTAGGGTGAACCTCTGCTTTAAGGCTGGCCAAAGATGGTTGAAATCTTGGCCGGTCGGCTGGCTTCTGTTAAAGGGGCATGACCGACAAATCCGACCACAATTGTCCGATGGAGTATACAAGCGGTCGGATTTTCCAACAACAGCCTGTCATGACACAATTCCCATGGGAAAATCAGATCTTTTTTTTGAGGCTTTAGTGTGTACAAGGGCTCAAGTCCTGCGGGAACGCGTGGGAACGGAGTTCCTGCACTTTTTTCACAGCAGGAACTCAGTTCCCTTTGCAAGACTAGAGCAGCCGAGCCGCCCGAGCCAATCCTTCACTAAGCGGCGATGCCCAGCTCGAGTCACTGTCAGGGGCAGGCGAACCTTAGTAATCATTTATGTTACTGGCCGCTTCCTGTATATGGATTCACCAGGTAGTGTGCGGGTATTCCGTCACTTCCTCGATGCCGCAATGTCTCCTAGGAGCTTTTGTCATTGTTCCCAGGAGACATTGCGGAGGTCTGCCGTGAGTTATCGCGGGATTTAGAAAAGAACTTGCGGCATCGAGGAAGTGACGGAATACCCGCACACTACCCGACGAATCCATATACAGGAAGCTGGCAGTAACAAAAGATTACTAAGGTACAGTGGATCAAAAAAAAAAAAAACAAACATGCGGTTTAGTAATTATGCATATGAGCGTATCTTTTTTTTTTTTTTTTTGGTGGGGGAGTGGATCTTGGGTGGGAGTTCCCACACTTTTTCCCCCAGGACTTAACCCCTGGTGTGTACCATAGGTTTGCACAGCCTATTGCATTAGGGTGTGCACCTCAAAGCTCAAACGCATGCATGGGTATATATACTGCCAGTGTCAGTAGAGCAGTGGACAGTGCCAGTAGGCCAGAGATTGGTGTCAGAAGGGCAGTGGATGGTGTCAGTAGTTTTTATTTTTATTATGTTATTTTTTTATTATTTTTTACAACTTAATTTATTTTATTACTTTTTACAACTTTATTTATTTCATTATTTTTTTTTATTTTTTTTTTTAGGGGGCTTTACTGAAATAGCAGGGGTTTAAACAGGGGGACTCTGCACCACACAGGGTGATTAGGGTGTGCCCAGGCACTCCTGACACACCCTGTGCACACGCCTATGTGGCTTAAAGGGGTGGTTCCCCTAAAAATAAAGTTTTGACATTGCATTTGCTATAATAATTACAGTTAGAATCGGCTGGTTTTATGTAAAAAATACCTCCGTACGTAGCGTTTGTATTATTCGTTCCCACCGCCACTTCCGGGTACGATGCTGGCGGTGGGCGTTCCTTATTGATGGACAGGCATCCGACCGACGCATCCATCGCGTCACAAGATGCCGAAAGAAGCCAAACGTCGTTGCGCATGCGCCGTATAGAGCCGCACCGACGTTCGGCTTCTTTCGGCATCTCGTGACGCGATGGATGCGTCGGTCGGATGCCTGTCCATCAATAAGGAACGCCCACCGCCAGCATCGTACCCGGAAGTGGCGGTGGGAACGAATAATACAAACGCTACGTACGGAGGTATTTTTTACATAAAACCAGCCGATTCTAACTGTAATTATTATAGCAAATGCAATGTCAAAACTTTATTTTTAGGGGAACCACCGCTTTAAGTGATCAATGTTTACTGAACATCATACTGTAGCATGATTGAGGTACTAAAAATCCTCAGAGGCTGATACAGGGGTGTCCAGTAAGGTTTTAAACATTTTTGCCTGGCAGACAGCAGTGTACATGTTTTGATGATGATCCCTCTTGTGAACTATATTTCTGCAGTCAGATTGCCCATCTGTTGTCTGTGGGCATCTAGAATTTCATATCCATTTTCTTTGTTTCGACAATAAGATTTTCTTTTTCTTTTTTATATACTAATTACTAGTTGTGAGCATATGAAAAGGCACTAAATCATGTCAATAAAGCCTGTTTGTACTGGGTGCTAGGCAAGCAAAGACAGCACTACTACAATTGTTATTGCTGAAGTTTTTATCTTGCTATAAATTCTTTATTGTGTTTTCAAAACATTACTAATGTATCTAACATATTTTTTTTTAAATGTAAAAGAAGCTAGCTGGTTACAGCAGTGGTTCTCAACTTTACGGCGACCAGGCCCCCCTGTAAAATTTTCTGAAACCTTCCAAGCCTCAACACTATTAAAAAGTTTATCCTCACACAAAAAAAGTACGGGAATGCGAAATAAGTAATGAAATTCTGGAAGGTCCTGGATAGGGGCATTGCAGGGGCACTGTAGGAGGCTAAAGGGCACTGTTGGGACTAGGAGGCACCATGACAGGCTTGGAGTCACTGTGGCACACTATTGGTGGTTGGGGCACCAGGGGGAAACTAGAGGCTCTGCAGCAGGCTGGGGGGAACTGTGGTAGGCTGTGGATGCTGTGGGGGGGGGGGGGGGGGGGTTGAACACTCGGGGGATGTTGTGGGGCACTGCAGGTAATTATGGGAAATTGGGGGGGCAAGCATTGCCTTAGGTTAGGAGATCTGCAGCTAAATATCTGAGAAAACCAGGAACCATGCAAAGTGGTGCAAAAAAAAAGAAGAAGAAAATAGACACTTGTTTACATCAGAGACATGTACACTTAAAGTGGAACTAAACTGTCAGTTAAAATAAACTGTGAGCAGGCATCTTTTTTTTATATTATTATTATAATGGATTTATACAACACTGACAGTTTGTGCAGCGCTTTATGATATACGTAATTGGAGACAGTACAGTTACTAAATGTTACACATGTATTGTTAGTTTTACTTTATTAATTTCTCACTCCATAGCTATAGGATGCTCTATGTAGTTAGTCCCACACTTCTTCATAGCCTCACCATGTGCACTGTATTCTGCTGAAGCTAGACACACTATGATTTTTTTTTTACCTATCTGATGTTCATCTGTTATGATCTACTCAAGTTTTGGATTAAAGTTTCTACGATCTGCAAGATGTCATTTGGATTGAGTTACTGTCAGCTAATTCTGCTGAGACTGTAGGTTAAGCTATCTCACCACAACTGGATCCGTTTTAGAGATCACACTTTTGGTGCTTAGATTGTGGTTTGAGAGTAACTTGGTTTGAGAGCGTTTTGCAAGACAAGCAAAATGTTTTAATACATTTTTGCCTTGATATACAAGTGATGTCTTGATATAAGAGTAGCATCATGTCACAACTGAGTATAAAAGAGAAGAGAGGAGCCTAAGTGTAGCAATATGGTTATATTTAATGAAGGTACAACATTTAGAAACTTATTGCTACACTTAGGCCCCATACACACAAGAGGATTTATCCGCGGATACGGTCCAGCGGACCGTATCCGCGGATAAATCCTCTCGAGGATTTGCGCGGATTTCCATCCGATGGAGTGTACTCACCATCGAATCGAAATCCGCGCCGAAATCCTCTGGCGATGACGTGTCGCGCCGTCGCCGCGATGATGACGCGGCGACGTGCGCGACGCAGTCATATAAGGAATTCCACGCATGCGTCGAATCATTACGACGCATGCGGGGGATCCCCTCGGACGGATCGATCCGGTGAGTCTGTACAGACCAGCGGATCGATCCGTGGGATCCGATTCCAGCGGATAGATTTGTTGGCATGTCAACAAATTTTTATCTGCTGGAATTCAGAAATATCCGCGGATAAAGATCCGCTGGAGCATACACACCAGGGGATCCATCCGCTGAAAACGATCCGCTGAGATTTTTCAGCGGATGGATCCTCTCGTGTGTATGGGGCCTTAGAGGTGCCTCTCTTCCCTTTTATACCCTGTAAAAAAATGCTTTGATATACAAGTGCTTTGGATTACAAGCATGTTTCTGGAATGAATTATGCTCGCAAACCAAGGTTTTACTGTACAGTTTAATACAGAAGAATTCGAAAGGCCCTGCTCATGGTGCTTACAATCTTATGACAGTTGTAGAAAAAGGAAATTTACCCCAGGGGGCTTTGGACAGCAAAAATGATAAAATAGTAAATGTAAAAAATAATTTAATAGATGGTTGTCGATGACATACATATAGAATACAATGACAATAAAAGAAAATCCTTTCCGGATCTGGTGATATAATAAAATTCCACAGAACTGGATACAATTATATACAACATTACAGTATGCTGCATGATGTGCGTGCCCCGACGCGTTTCGACCCATAAGTGGTCTCTTCAGGGGGATAATTGAATCTACAAAGATACACATTACATAAATTTGAGATAAAAAAAACATATAAATATAAATCACATCAATTGAGCCGAAAAGAAATTTACCGTTAGTAAATGGGAACGCCCTCCAAAGGGGAGGATACATGCTATTTTTATTGTGCATCGAAACAAATTTACCTCTATTTGCATTCTTCTAATAAATGTACACTAAGCTGCACATGTGCAGCTCAGCATATTTTCACAGCACAGTGCCCGTGTGCTGGGATGAATGTCCATGGAACTACCGGGATGCGCATGCATCATAGTTGTGTTTTCCCTGCTTGCCAATCAAGTGTCAGGAAATCTGACACCCGGAGGAAGCTCAGACGGAGGACATCAGATGCACCACTGGAATGAAGGCGAGTCTTCTACAGAATATAGCTCCACTTTAATAAAAACATAGGTAAACCCAGATACTAAACTTTCATATAGGTGCATTCCAAACATGTTTTTATAGTCTTTTTAAATCTGTAGTTATAATTAAAGTGTTTGCTCATCACTTCCCGTTAGAAGGGGTAAAACTCCATATCACATGGGCTTCTGTTGCAAACAAGTGGCCCTTTCAACACACAATACAATCTGATTGCAGACATGGTAGTGGTGGAAGAGATGGAAGGACAGGGTAGATCATTCAAATACTTGGTGATCTGTATTGTGAGAGGCAAGTCTTGTAGCTAGCAGGGCGATGTCCATCCCTGACCAGATATAAAGCATAATAGAAAGAAGTGATGACAATGGAGTGATAGATTTGGGTAGTTACTATGTATTTCTGGAATAGCAGCCTCAGGTAAGATGGAGATTGCAGGAGGTAACTAACTGGGGAACAGAAGGTTAGTGTTTGGCTCCAATGCAAATGATGTGCTGTTAGATCTATGTAAATCAATCAGCAGCAGGGTGCAAGGCAGACATCTGGGGGTGGAAGTCTAAGGGCCGCATACATGCCATGTGACTGCACTGTGTAGTGTTGTTGGCTTCATTCATATTTAAAAATGCAAATCATGTTCACCCACATACTTAGGAATCCACATATCACCATATAGCATACAGTTCTGTATTGCTGCTTACTGTAATACCCTGTGCACTTCTACAACATCATCACTCAGCATTTTATCACAGCATAAAAGTTATATAGATAAAGTACAACGAATGCCCTATTCATGTCTGAGCATTTTGTAGCTTGAAGCTCCAAAATTCTCACTATCCAAAATGTCATGTTTTTCAATCATGGCTGTTCACACCTAAGCATAGTGTTGTTTGACGCTTGTAGTTCGAAAAAAGTACAGAAGGTTCTTCTGAGCTATAAGCTTTGGCCTCAATAGACTTCAATGGGAATGACTAAAAAATAAAAATGTGAAAGCAAACATATTGTGCAATTTGTCCCCTAGTAACACATTTTCCATTGGCTATACATAATAAAAAGATACTAAAAAAATGATGTACAAAAAAAAAAAGCATGCAAAAAAAAATTGAACCTAAAGCAGAACTTCACCTGACAACTTCGCCATACTCCACTTACACTCTTCCTCCCCCTCCATCTCTTTTTTTCAGGGAGCAGGCAATTTTTTTTTCCTCGACTGAATGTAATTTTTCTTATGGAATAGACTGAATCAAGAAAGACTGCATTACAACCACTAGATGGAGCTAACAAGCATAGTAAATAAATAATTACTTTCTAATAACATTAGCTCCATCTAGTGGCCAAACTGCTAAATTTTCTTGGTTCACTCTATGACAAATCTCCAACCTGCAGAGAAAATAGACTAATGACATTTTTGTTCCATTTCACACAGATTAAATGTACATGTGGTTTCCTAGCACAGGATGAATAACTCAACGCAATTTTCAAACAAAAATGACATTACAACCCTGCCATCAGAATAGCTTTATGTCACCCATGCAATTTTGTAGTAGAGATTTGTAGTAGCTATAAGGTCCCTCTCCTTATGCCGCGTACACACGGTTGTTTTTTGTGATGAAATAAAACAACGTTTTTAAAAACGTCATTTAAAATGATCGTGTGTGGGCTTCACATCGTTTTTTGTCTTCAGAAAAACGACAACATTTTTTTCGAACCTGCTTCAATTTTTTATGTCGTTTTTGAAAATGTAGTTTTTTGGGTTGTAAAAAATTATCGTATGTGGGCTAAAACGATGTTTTAAACCCGCGCATGCTCAGAAGCAAGTTATGAGACGGGAGCTTGAATGGAACAGAGTGCCGTCGTACGTGTTGTACGTAACCGCGCTTTGCTAGAGCATTTTCAGAAAACTATGGTGTGTGGGCAACGTCGTTTTATATATATATATATATATATATATATATATATATATATATATATATATATATATATATATATATAATTATTATTAAAGGGCCCAGAGGTCCCCAGGGCCCCGGGTGGCAACCCCCCTTTTTTTTATATAAAAAAATATTTTTTTAGATTATTTTATTTCTTTTTTTATACATATATATTTTTTTATTAAAGGGCTCAGAGGTCCCCAGGGCCCCATGTGGCAAACCCCCTTTTTTTTTTTTTTTATAAATGTTTATTTATTTATTTTTATTAAAGGACCCAGAGGTCCCCAGGGCCCTGGATGGCAACCCCCCCCCCCTTTTCTTTTTATAAATGTTATATATTTTTTATTTATTTTTTATTAAAGGGCCCAGGCTCTGAATGCAAATAAGTGTTTTTGTTGCAGGGAATGAGGTGTGGGCAATTAAAGATCTGCTTCAGAGTGCTTTTCGTAATTTTTCAGTGTTTGGAGCCAACTATAGTATTTGTTGTCTTCTGTACTACTCATGTTACCCAATGTAGCTGCCGATGGCCATTACTTTGTATCTTAATTCAGAAATACTGTAGTTGGCTACAGTAGAAACTATGTAGTTAGTATAGATCAGCCAACTAACTATTCAAAGATAGCAGATGCTGTGAACCTTTGCTACAAAGTTTCTGATGTAACATGGCGCTAACAGAACTTGATATGTAGAAACATTCAAACATGCATGCTATTAATGACTGACCATAGATGACTGTATAGCAGATTCATGCTCAATCAGCTGAAATTTGAGCTGCAGATGGGCATGCAAGCATCACCCAGCTCCACAAAAGTCATTTTAAAAATCAACAAATCCAGGCGCAAAATTATCAAGTGGCTGTTTGTAGGCAGGGGCAGTCTATTTTCCTGTCGCATCATGGCAGCATACACCTTTGGGTTGCGGCTCCACCTCCACAACCTGATAGGACCGCATAGCTATTAAACCCAGAGAGGGCCCCCGCCCAGGTATTCTCGTTTTTTTTCCTCACCAGATCAGGACTGGAATCGCGAGGTATCCCTTACCGTTTGTCGCCCCAGCCAGGTTCAGCCTCTCCTGGTTGGAAGTCCTTCATGTACAGCCTCTAAATGAGCTATATGGTTGGAGCCCCATTCTGGTGGTCTGGGGGGCATATTTCAGCCTCTCCTGGATGGAAGAAGATTTTCACCGCTCCAGGTGAGCCCTATAGACAATCAGGGATGGTCGGATTACCAAGGTGCTGGCAATGCACGTAGCAGTAGCAATAGGAGGAAGGAGATGGACAGCCGCACTCCGAAATAACTTTTCAAAAAAGTTGTCTTTTATTTTCAAGCAGGAACATGCATAATCACCACAACCATAAACCAGGACAGCCGACTAGTTTCGCACTCTTGCTAGTGCTTAATCATGGCTGAAGTATGGTTCAAACACAATAAAATTTATACTAAACATCAAATTTAACATGTGATTCTTTCAGCCTATGGCATCATAGAATTAATTGAAGAAGGGTACACACCCAAAATCAAGGCAATTAAGAGAAACACACATGTGTATAAAAAACCCAAAGCACATCTTAAACACTGTGAAGTACAAAAATATATGCATAGATTTCAAAAAAGCACAAAAGGAAAATTAAGTAAAAATATATATATACTTTAAAAAAAAAAAAAAGAATATATGATGGTGAAATAATACAATTAAATAATAAGGTATATATAATATAATATAATATAATATAGATAAATAAAAGTACATATACCCACAATGTCTATTGGAGCGACATATATATATATACATGAAGTCAAGCAAACCTAAACCTAAATAAATGTGTATTAAAGGGGCCACGAAAATTTATGTATGTAAATATATAAATAAACTATGTGAATACAAAAGATTTTCTTAGGGAATAAACATGAGTGACATAATGGCGCCGAATAGAGCCGAGCCGACCCGAGCTTCTTTCGGGAAGTCGTGACGCGCTGTGTGCGCCGTCGTTTAGCATGTCAATCAATTGGCATGTCAATAGGAACGCCCACTCCCGCGGGATTCCCTACCCGGAAGCCACGGTGAATTCTAAGGCCCCGTACACTTGAGAGGATCGATCCGCTGGAATTGATCCGCGGACCGGCTCCAGCGGATAGATCCCCTGGTGTGTACGATCCAGCGGATCTGTTTCCGCGGATTTTTGTCCCCGGGGACGGATTTCCAACGGATCAAAATTTCTTGACATGCTAAGAAATCGATCCGCTGGAATCCAGTCCAACGGATTGATCCGCTGGTCTGTACAGACTCACCGTATCAATCCGTCCGAATCCATCCCCTGCATGCGTCGTAATGATTCGACGCATGCGTGGAATTCCTTATATGACAGCGTCGCGCACGTCGCCGCGTCATCATCGCGGCGACGGCGCGACACGTCACCGCGGACGGAATTCCGCGGGGATTTTGATCTCATGGTTAGTACAACCATGAGATCAAAATCCGCCAGGGGATTTATCCGCGGAAACGGTCCCCCGGACCGTTTCCGCGGATAAATCCTCTCGTGTGTACCCGGCCTCAAGGTTAAACGCTATCTACGGCGAAAAAAAAAAAAAGGTCAGTGTAATTCTATTTGCAGAACTGGGCTGGATGTAGTGTTAGAATTTTTTTATAGGGTGAACCCCCGCTTTAAGCTCATCAACTCGCCCCTCATTATCACTGCTCTCCGTTTACAAACATCACAAATTACCAGCCCTAATAATTGCTGCATTTGTGGTGGAAAGTCAATGCCTGCCAAGCTAGCACTATACAGTCCTGCAAGGATCTCAAGATGGAGAGTCTGCTAAAAGCCAGAACAGTCACCGTTCAAGAGCAGTCATACAGGCAATTGATCAATGTCATCATCTCACCTCTGATTATATTTGCTCCCCGCTTACAAACACCACAGGTTACCAGCCCTAATAGTTGCTGCAATCATGGTGGAAAGTTATTGCTTGACAAGCTACAGTGCATAAATTGCCTAGCACTAAGGATGAGCTCCGGCGTGTTCGCATAGAACACGTGCAGAGCCCGCTAGGAAGTCGGCACCCGCGCTGCGCTAATCACAGCCAGGCAGACATTGTCTGATGCTCGGCTGCAGAGATCGGGAAATGTCTGCCTGGCTGTGATTAGCACAGCTCGGGTGCCGACTTCCTGGCGGGCTCTGCACATGTTCTATGCGAACACGCCGGAGCTCATCCTTACCTAGCACTTCCAACCAGAGCCAGTAGATGGTGTCCAAATTGGAAAGTTTGCCATGGGAAGAAAGCATTAAAGGGGCCACAAGCTTTGAAGCTTGCCCAATAGAGACCCTTTTTCTGCAAGGGCAGTTAAGGACGCAATTACCTGGGGTGAAGTGGAGTAAACTCTCCACAACAGGGGTGGCAAACACAAGGCCCGCGGGCCGAATCCGGCCCGCCAGACCTTGCCATGTGGCCTGTGCCTCCGTGATCCGAACGGGTCGATCCGCGGAGCGCACCGCTGCCTCGGCCTTAGGAAAGGCCGCGGCTTCGGCCTAGCTCCGGAGCGGTCGGCCATCTTGGTACACCCGGCGGCGGCTGCCTAGGTCCCGCCTTCTGGAGCCTGCAGCTCCTATGATGGACATCCCGGAGATCCAATCCCGGGACCGCGGGACATGTGACGTCCATCATAGGCGCCGCAGACTCCAGAAGCCTCCTTGCAAGCCTCCTCCAGTCCACACCATGCACTGTAAAGATCCCGGCCCCCTTCCTCTCTGCCAGTGCCCCCCCATCCTCTCTGCCAGTGCCCCCCTTCTCTCTGCCAGTGCCCCCCTTCTCTCTGCCAGACCCCCCCTCCTGTCTGCCAGACCCCCTCTTCTCTCTGCCAGACCCCCATCTTCTCTGTCAGCTCCCCATGTGGCAACATATGGCAAGTGACAATCTGCAACGTGTGGCAGGTGACTTGGCAGGTGACAATCTACATCTGGTGACAGGCGACATGGCAAGTGACACGCTGAATCTGGTGACAAGGAACCAGTGGCAAGTGACACGCTGAATCTGGTGATGGGATGGATGGTAAGTGACACACTGAATCTGGTGACAGGTGACGGTGGCAAGTGAATGAATGAATGAAAACTTATATAGCGCAACACATGCGAACTTAATCGCCTCTGGGCGCTTGTTGTTCCTGTCTCCTTTGGTATCAAAAGAGATGAGTCTTGATCTTTCTCCTGAACGTCAAGTGGTTCTCCTCCAACCGAATGCTGGTTGGTAAAGCGTTCCATAGTCTAGGCCCTTGGACCGCGAATCTCCTTTCTCCTTTGGACTTGTAGTTGGCTTTCGGTATCTGGAGGAGATTTTGATTGGTGGATCGTAGAACGCGATTGGGATTATGAGCTTTTATTTTTTCGCATAGATAATGGGGAGCATTCCCATAGAAACATCTATGCGTTAGACAGAGTGCTTTAAAAGTTATTCTGTCTTTTACTGGTAACCAGTGAAGGGTTCTCAGTGAAGGTGAGATTGATTCCCAGGGTTTTTTCCCAGTCACAAGTCTAGCGGCCGTATTTTGAACGACTTGTAGACGAGCGATTTGGTACTTGGGGAGTCCGAGGTAAAGGGCATTTGCATAGTCCAATCTTGAGTTTACAATAGCTCCCACCACGACCGCTATGTCTTCCTTGAGGATAAAAGGAGTAAGTCTGCGTAGTAGGTGCAGCAGATGGTGAGATCCGCTGACTACTGACCCTATTTGTGCACCCATTGTCATGTAGGAGTCAAAGATGACCCCAAGACTTTTGACTTTGGTGCTCGGGGTCACGCTGAATCTGGTGGCAGGTGACGGTGGCAAGTGACACGCTGAATCTGGTGGCAGGTGACGGTGGCATGTGACACGCTGAATCTGGTGGTAGGTGACGGTGGCAAGTGACTTTCATTTTGTACTTTCATTCTTGAGAGTAGGTGCGTAAATTGGGGCAGGCTTGTAGGGGCCCCATAGAATTACTTTGTCCAGGGGCCCATGATGCTATTAAGATGGCCCTGCAGGTAGGTGAAGTCAGTGTATGTCAGGTAGGTGTATGTCGGGTAGGTGAGGTCAGTGTATGTCAGGTAGGTGAGGTCAGTGTATGTCAGGTAGGTCTATGCATGTCAGGTAGGTGATGTCCGTGTATGTCAGGTAGGTCCATGTATGTCAGGTAGCCCATCCCATTCTATCCCACCCAACATACCCCATCCCATCTCATAATAAATAGTGGACACATAGTCTTATAGATACAACCGGCCCTTTGAGGGCAACCATACTGCTAATGCGGCCCCAGATGAATTTGAGTTTGCCACCCCTGCTCCACAAGGTTAGGGCATTAATTTCCTTCACTGAACAACTGGAGTTAATCCAGGAAGACTTGAAGGGGTCAAAGAAAAATGCCCTTAAACAGGCTGTCAAAACTGTATACCCCTGAAAAAGCTAAAGTTCAACCTGCTGCAGTCTCCTCCAATGGTGGATGCATTATTAATGTAGCTGGTAAGACATGCTACTTTACTGTCACATTCAAGGAGGCTCTAGTCCAAAGATTTGATCTAGATCTGAAGTGCTTCTATATACTGTAACATCTGCAGGTGTCGCCACACCAGCAGGAGTCTAATGGGAATGGTTCATAATTATCAACTAGTTGCTGCACCTGCAGGACTCTGGAAAGTGTCAGGGTCTGCATCCCTTTTAGACATGATTCCCTTTTGGGAGTATCTTATCAAAAATAAAAATTATCGCAGTATATGACAAAATCTGGCTTTTATCTTGGTGCAGACTTCTGGGAAAATCAGTGAGCGAGTCATACAAGCAGGAAATGATGATTCCTTGCTTTTTACAGGAAATTGCAGCTCTGCAAAAGTGGAGTAATCCTTTTAATAAGCCCGTCTTGAAGAAGTGAAGAGACAAGGTGGTAACAGCTTTGTAAGAGCTGAAATTGGCGGCATACTTTGTGGTGGACGTGTTAGACATCAATCGATGTTTTTTCAAGAGCGGTGTTCCCCGCTGTCATGTCATTATGGCTGAGTGCATTATGGTGCATTATGGCTGAAGCCATGGTTGGTGGATTCCGTAAAAAAAAAAAAATGGTGCACGACACCAGAACACCAATCTATTTTGGAGTAGACAGGATACAGCCATCTCAAGGGTGACCATTAGCAGGTCAGGGCAGATATCATCTGGGAAAAAAAACCCAGAAAATTCCAGCCTACAGGTGGCGACCCCCAAGTGGATACACGGACGCAAAATCCTACGGACTAGGGAAAAGATTAGTAATGAACTGGAGAAATACCCAATCTTCATTATTGAAGCCTTAAAGGTCTAATGCCGCGTACACACCATCACTTTATGTGATGGAAAAAAAATGACGTTTTTAAAAACGTCACTTTAAATGACCGTGTGTGGGGGAAAACGTTTTTTTATGTCTTGTGAAAAACGACAAAAAAAATTGAAGCATGCTTCAATTTTATGTGTCGTTTTTCAAAACGTCGTTTTTTACTTCACAGAAATTGACCGTGTGTAGCAAAAAACGACGTTTAAAAAAAAAGATTTTAAACCCGCACATGCCCAGAAGCTACAGTAGGTGCATGCGATATTATGTCAATCTCACTCCCTTTCTCGGCGAGATTGACCGCCTACGAGCCCCATCGCGGGAGCCAGCGCCGAGCTGGCTTGCCGCGATAGAGACAAAGCCGCCATAGAAGCGACGGGAGATCCGACTTGGATTCCCGCCAATTCTACACGTGTGCGGCGTTTGTTATGAATCCTGAGGGGGAAGTCCCCGCCGGATTTTAAATAAAAATTCGGCATGGGTTCCCCCCTCAGGAGCATACCGGGCCCTTAGGTCTGTTATGGGTTGTAAGGAGAGCCCCCCCCTACGCCGAAAAAACGGCGTAGGGGGTCCCCCTACAATCCATACCAGACCCGTATCCAAAGCACGCTACCCGGCCGGTCAGGAAAGGAGTGGGGACGAGCGAGCGCCCCCCCCCCCCCCTCCTGAGCCATACCAGGCTGCATGCCCTCAACATGGGGGGTTTGGGTGTTCTGGGGCAGGGGGGCGCACTGTGGCCCCCCCACCTCAGAGCACCCTGTCCCCATGTTGATGAGGACAGGGCCCCTTCCGGACAACCCTGGCCGTTGGTTGTCGGGGTATGCGGGCGGGAGGCTTATCGGAATCTGGGAGCCCCCTTTAATAAAGGGGCCCCCAGATACCGGCCCCCCACCCTAAGTGAATGGATATGGGGTAACCATTCACCTGTAGGAAAAATGTCAAAGTTAATAAATACACCACACAAGGGTTTTTAAAATAATTTATTTTTCTGCTCCGGAGGCTCCCCCTGTCTTCTTTATTAGCTCTGTTTACCAGGGGGGGCTTCTTCTTTGACGTCTTCGGGTGGGTGGGGGCCGCCGTCTGGTTCTCTTCCACCGCCGGGGGGGTCGCTTTTAAAAAAGCCCCCACCCCCCGGCGGGTTTCCTCCGGCGTCTTCGGCGGGGGGGCTTCTTCTTCCGCTATCCCGACGGGTCTTCTCCGCTATCCGGGGGGTCTTCTCAACTCTCCGGGGGTCTCCTTCTATGTTCGCCGCTCTCCGCTGTTGACTCGGCGCACCCCGGTTCTTCCTCCAGCTGTCCGGTGCCTTCTCCTTCAGCGCTGAACGTCTATCTTCTTCTTCTGTGCTGTGACGTATTCTTCTTCTTCCGGGCTGTGACGTCATCTTCTTCACTTCTCCAGATGTTGACACGCCGGCTCTTCTCGCTGAAATGGCAGGTGCGCTGCTTTCATCGGACCTATATAGGCCTCACAGTCCCATCATGCTCTGTACCTACCCATGTGATACCTACCCACGTAGAGAAGAAGAGAAGACGTCCCAGCACAGCGGCCTGAAGGGAGAAGTCGTCACAGAACAGCGGAAGAAGAGGAGAAGACGTCACAGAACAGCGGAAGAAGGAGAAGGCACCGGACAGCGGGAGGAAGAACCGGGGTGCGCCGAGTCAAGAGCGGAGAGCGGCGAACATAGCAGAAGACCCCCTGGAGCGGAGAAGACGTCACAGAAGAGCGGTGAAGACCCCGGAGAGCAGGTGAAGACCCCCGGAAATCGGAAGAAGAAGCTCCCCTGGTAAAAGAGCTAAAGAAGACAGGGGGAGCCTCCGGAGCAGACTAATAAAATATTTTAATACCCTGTGTTTTTTATTTGTGTTTTTACCACTTTTCCTCCAGGTGAATGGGTAGGGGTACGATGTACCCCATATCCATTCACTTAGGGTGGGGGGCCGGTATCTGGGGGCCCCCTTATTAAAGGGGGCTCCCAGATTCCGATAAGCCTCCAGCCCGCATACCCCGACAACCACGTGTAGAATTGGCGGGAATCCAAGTCGGATCTCCCGTCGCTTCTATGACGCGCACGTTGGAATGTGCTGTCACTATTCCAGTGAGTGCGAGATGTCGGCGAGATCTCGGCACCATGTCGCCGAGAATCAGCGCGATGCTGTCATGCTAAAAACACAATATCACAAACACCTACTGTAGTTATGAAGCGAGCTTCAATGGAAAAAAGTGGTGAACGTAACCTCGCTTTGCTAGAGCATTGTGAAAAAACAATGGTGTGTAGGCAACGTCGTTTTTGAAAATTGAAGTTTCAAAAACGTAGTTTTTTACTTCACAGAAAATTACGTTTTTTTTCATCACATAAAGTGATGGTGTGTACGCGGCATAAGGCTCATGTCTTGAAAGAACGGCAGAAGTCCCTTTAGGGAAGCACTAATCCAGAGGGTGCCTGTGTGAAGCTTCACACACATACCTGGATGGAAAACCTTCAGGATCAGTGGGCCATATAGCTATATTGGTGCAATACTGGTGGAAGTTTAAGGGAGGTTAACCTTTCTGGTACAATAATTTTTTTGGAAACGTATAACATCATGACAAACTCACCCATGCAGGGGCATAATTCAATGAGCATAACAATCGTAACTTTGAGAGGTGGAAAGTTCACCTTTTCAATCTCTTCCAGTCAGGCAGGCTACCAGCGTTGACGGAAAAGTAAAACATTCTGGTCCAGTTTTAGCTGTTTAAAAGAAAAAAAAAAAAACGAGCAATCGCGAAGGTTCTAGTTAAAGTGGAGCTCCACCCTCAAATATAACTTTACATCAGTAGTTTTAAAAAAATATCATTAGACCATTAACAAAATTTTTTTTTTTATTATATGCCTTTAAACTGTTGTTGCCAGGCAGATTAGTTAATCTGCCCTCTTCCTGCACCGCGGTGCTTAAGCTTTCTAACCTACACCGCACAGACTCCTGGGAATGTAGTGTCATAATTTCCCAGGAGTCTATGCACTCCCAAGTCCCAAAAAATCGCGTGACCTCTACAGTACAGGTGCTGTTTACAGCGCCATGTTCAATAAGGGCACAAGGCCCTTAGTTTTCATTTCATCTGCAGGACGAGAGAGAGTCCCCCCTCCTTGCTGCCGCCGTGTCCCCCCTCCTTGCTGCCGCCGTGTCCCCCCTCCTGGCTGCCGCCGTGTCCCCCCTCCTTGCTGCCGCCATGTCCTGCGGCCATGTCCCCCCTCCTTGCTGCCGATGTGTCCTGCCGCCCTGTCCCCCCTCCGTCCTGCCGCCGTGTCCCCCTCCATGCTGCCACCGTGTCCCCCCTCCTTGCTGCCGCCGTGTCCCCCCCCTCCTTGCTGCGTGTTTTTCAGTGTGTGGGGATTCCATTATCTCCGTTGTCATAACAACGGAACAGGACGTTCCTCCGCCGACGCCCGTTGTTATGACAACAGCACAAACAATCGCCGCTACAAACAGCGCTCTAATGCGCACACGCGAGATGTACAGGACAGTAAGGAGGCAAGTTTTTTTCTTACTTTACAAAACGATGTGGTATGTTTGATAGATTACAATGGGATCTTTAGCTACATAACATTTAAATGGGCAAAAAAAAAAAAACGTGACTGGAGCTCCGCTTTAACCAGAGGAGATGAGGATTCGGTTCCTATCTGTTCCTAGCAAAACAATTTAATAAAAAAAAACAAAAAAAAAACAGGTAATCTGTGCCCAGTTGAAAAAAAAAAAAAAACTTGACAAGCAAAGGAAGTTGGAGTCGTGCAAGATGGAAAACCTCCAATCAATTACATTATTCATAAACCTGGGAGACTGGATGCTCTGTAGGTTTATCAGACACCTACTTGTCCCAATCCATCTTCAATTCCTCTACCAGTTTGAGTCCCTCCCTATCCCCTCCCCTCCCCAGGAGTTGATTCCTTCGGACGCCAGCAGGGAGGGCTGGGGAGCACACTACCAGCACTTTGCAGTCCAAAGCCGTTGGCCATTCGAGACACAGGAGGTGGTATTGAACATCCTAGAAATGAAAGCAGCATTCCAAGTCCTCCTGGCCTTCAGTCTTCTTCTGAAGGTGAAAGAAGTCCTGTTGAAGATGGACAACAGGGTGGCAGTCGCCTATATCCACAGGCAAGGTGGCACCAGAGGTTGCTCCATGATGCAGGAAGTTTGCCCAGTCTTCAAGTGGGCGCAGTTGAACCTCTCGTGGGTAAGGGCGATGTTTGTCCCAGGAGCCCAGAACCAGCTGGCCGACATGCTAAGCAGAAGCTTTGTTTCCAACAACGAATGGACTCTGAGCCACCAAGCATTCTCCCTCATAACCAAACTTGGGGCATGCCGGATATAGATTTAGCAGCAACACCAGACAATGCGAAATGCCAGAGGTATCTGACAAGAACCCCTTGCCCATTAGTGGAGGGGACGGACTGCCTACAGCAGGACTGGAACCTTCGTCTGGGTTACATCTTTCCCCAGACACCTCTCATACCAAGATTTATTCTCAGGCTCAAGAGGTCAACATCTACAATTATAGCAGTCCTTCCTTTTTGTTCGAGGCGGCCATGGTTCACGACTCTCCTTCAGCTGAATACAGCAATGTCATTACCGCTTCCACCAGCAGCGGATCTACTCTCTCAGGGGCAACTTCTTCATTCATCCCCGGAAAGAATGCACCTGACAGCCTGGAGATTGAAAGGGCTAGGGTCCTAGACCAAGGTTGCTCTCAAAAAGTGGTAGAGACTCTTCTTCAAGCCAGAAGGTACACCACCAACAATACCTACAAGAGAATCTGGGAGACGTTTCTCTCAGTCGCACAGCAACAAGCCTGGATCCTGTCATCTCCAACAGTTGCTCAAATCCTTGAGTTTCTCCAGTTAGGCTTAGATAAAGGCCTTGGGTACCCTGAAAGTCCACGTATCGGCCTTATCTGCCATGACAGAAGTCAAACGGGTGCAAGAGCCTCTCGTCATTCAGTTCCAGAGGGCCTGCCTTAAGATAAGACCCCCAGAAAGCTTTTCTTTCCCGACCTGGGATCTTTCGGTTGTACTAGAAGTTCTATCCAATGAACCATCCGTTGGAAAACATTTCCTTGTGTGACCTAACGCTCAAGGTCACCTTCCTAATAGCGATAACATTGGCCAAGAGAGTATCATGCCGCGTACACACGATCATTTTTCAGCATGAAAGAAAACGTTGTTTTTCAGCAGGTCTAAAAAACGATGTTTTCCCAACTTCATCATTAAAATGATGTTGCCTACACACCATCGTTTTTAAAAAATGATCAAGCAAAGCGCGGTGACTAGGGATGAGCTTCGAGTTCGACTCGAACATTGCCTGTTAGGTGAACAACAAACAATTTTCGCGGCAAATTCGAAAAACCGCGGAACACCCTGTTAAAGTCTATGGAAGAAATCTAAAGTGCTAATTTTAAAGGCTAATATGCACGTTTTTGTCCTAAAAAGTGTTTGGGGACCTGGGTCCTGCCCCAGGGGACATGTATCAATGTAAAAAAAAAGTTTTAAAAACGGCTGTTTTTTCGGGAGCAGTGATTTTTAATAATGCTAAAAGTGAAACAATAAAAGTGAAATATTCCTTTAAATTTCGTACCTAGGGGAGGTGTAAAGTTAGCATGTGAAATATCGCATGTTTCCCGTACTTAGAACTGTCCCTGCACAAAGTGTCATTTCTGAAAGAAAAAAAGACATTTAAAACTGACTTGCGGCTATAATGGATTGTCGGCTCTGGCAATTTAGAGCGAATTCATTCATAAAATAAAAATAGCGTCGGGGTCCCCTCAAATTCAATTACCAGGCCCTTCAGGTCTGGTATGGATATTAAGGGGAACCCCGCCGTCAATTAAAAAAAAATGACGTGTGGTTCCCCCCAAATATCCATTCCAGACCCTTCAGGTCTGGTATGGATTTTAAAGGGAACTCCACCCCAAATTAAAAAAAAATGGTGTGGAGTTCCCCTAAAAATCCACACCAGAGACCCCTTATCCGAGCACGTTAACCTGACCGGCCGTAGAAAAGAGGGAGGGACAGAGTGTAGCCCCCCTCTCCTGAACCGTACCAGGCCACATGCCCTCAACATGGCGAGGATGTCCCCATGTTGATGGGGACAAGGGCCTCATCCCCACAACCCTTGCCCGGTGGTTGTGGGGGTCTGCGGGCGGGGTGGCTTATCAGAATCTGGATGACCCCTTTAACAAAGGGGACCCCCAGATCCTGCCCCCCCCTATGTGAATTGGTAATGAGGTACATTGTACCCCTACCATTTCACAAAGGAAGTGTAAATAGTTGGAAAAAACACACACACACACCGTAGAAAAAAGCCCTTTATTAATAAAAAAAAGGAAAAAAAATCCAGCGTTGGTAATCCACTCGTCCCGGCTCCCTGCTCCAACGTTGTCTGTATCCACTGACGGGTGATCTCCTCTCCGGTCCAGCGATGAGAAGATCTTCCGGCATCCAGAGCACAGCATCGGAGGCCGCCTCTCTCCGCCGGACACAGCCCAGCGGAATGACACGGCTGGATCTTTGACATTTCTTATATAGGGGAGGCGGGGCCACCCGTCACGTGACCCCACACCCTCTGACTTCCTGGATGAGTTAGTATCACACGGAGATCTCAATTTTCCTTGGGGGTGGCAAAAGTCCTGGAATATATCATCTTGCTGGATCTTTCATATTTGTGAACATTGTTGGACTGTATTTTCCTTATCCTTCAGAGACGTTCATACTGCACTTTATTATTCATCTCTCAAGAAACGTTTGTATTCATTCTATTATTTGCATGTTTTTCTCTACATATGTGTAATTGAGTTTTCACATATGTATATTTATATGGTCACTTTTTGACATATATGTATTTATTCATATTTTTATTTTCATTCATTAAGCGCGACCTTTTGCCTTTATTATTTTCTGTTTTGCATGATTATATCTTATGTTTTTGTGTAGCTGCTATACTTCCATGCTATACTATTGCACAGAGCAACCCAGATCCTCCACTTCTCTGTCCCTCTTCGGTGCTCCTGGCCCCTCTCTCCTATTCAGTGCCCCCAGAAGGCTTTTTATCTTCTGCTTTAAGATGCTTTAAGATGTAATCACTTATGAAAAAGGTAAAAAAAGTATTTATAATGTGTATATACATTATCTCACAAAAGTGAGTACACCCCTCACACATTCTGTTATATCTTTTCATGTGACAACACTGAAGAAATTACACTTTGATACAATGTAAAGTAGTGAGTGTACAGCTTGTATAACAGTGTAAATTTGCTGTCCCCTCAAAATAACTCAACACACAGCCATTAATGTCTAAACCGCTGGCAACTCCTTCACCACTTGCCCGATAGAGGAACGAATGGCCCCTATAGCCGGGGAGGATTGTTGAGATCTGGCGATTTTTGCTAATAGGTGGCCTATTTTCTTCCCCTCTTCATAAAATGCAATTTTAGTAAAAAGACTTTTCCATTCTGCGGCAGAGGATCTTAACCAGTCCAGGGAATCCTGGCCTGATATCCATGCCTCCCTCGCCTACTCGGAGGCATTTGTAACATATGCAATAATAGTGCCTCTAAGGCAGGCTTTAAAGGCATCGCACTTCACTAAAGTATTCCCATAGGGTTGAATTGTACAAAAGAAACTCTCAATTTGGCAAGCCACACGTTTGTGGGAGGGGATAAGCTGTAGTCAGAAGGCATTGAGCTTCCAGGGAGCTTTGGCAGGAAGCTAGAAGGACGAGTAACTAGTTGTACGACCAGGGGGAAATGACACCCCCCTGGGGAAGTATTCTACTTAGAGACATGATTAAGGACATTAGAAGAGCCCACACAGAGGTCTATGTGGGAAATAGAGACATGAGTTTTAGAGAAACATGAAAATTGTTTTGTTGTAGGGTATTTCAAGCGACACACACCCGTTCAACCCACCTCTGCCAGCAGACGGTTAAGAACAGTGCCTCTTTAGCCAGATGGAGGCTGCACTGGAGGTTGTTTATCTAATCGAGGGTCCAGGTAGCCATTGAAGTCCCCTATGATCAGGATGGGAACCTTTGGTTTATCAACTAGGTATGACAGAAGAAGCTGTAATATCTCTCTAGAGAACGGAGGAGGAATGTACACAAAAGCAATGATAAGAGTTAAAGTAAACAGCTTACAATGCAAAAATACGCAACACCCCAAAGGATCGACCAGGGAGTCCAGTACCTGAAACGCTAATGACTTGTGTATCAATACACTCACCCCCCATGAGTAGGCAGAGTGAGTGGAGTGATACGCCTTGCCCACCCAGGGGTTTTGCAAAATTTTCGTAGACAGGAGGTAATCATGGTGCATTTTAGTGGATCATGCACTCCTCGGACATTCCACTAAACTATTGGTTTGGTAGACATAGTGTGTATGTGGGCAATCACTGCAAAGATGGGCTAACGTGTAAGACCTGATCCCCTGAGAGGAGAACTAAGATGTAACTGAAGACTTCCATCTGGTGGCTGAAGGCCGAGGGCGGAAATAGTGACAAGAAAGACAGAAGAAGGTACTGAAGCAAAAGTTTCAGAACAAATCGCAACTGCGCAACAGTAGCATCCATGGTGGTGTAGTACTGGGGAGCCGAGTTGCCGCAATCACTAGTGACAAAGTGAGAGCGATCTCCATTCTCACCCCAGACTGCCATTTTCAGATAGGTGCATGTGTGCCAACCGGGCACAAACAGGATTGCCACGAGAACCGTGACTCATTTTATCTAGACATGTGCGTGTAATCAAGCATTACACGCTTTTGCATTATGCGGAGTGGTGTACTAAGCATTAAGTCAGAAGCTGTTTTAGTCGCTGAGCCAAATTTAACCATAACATGTCGCCTTAAAGAGGAAGTAAAGTCTTCCTCTTTAATTGTAACTACAGGTAAGCCTATAATAAGGCTTACCTGTAGGTACTGTAAAGATCTCCTAAACATGCACCGCCTAGGGCTGTTTTTTCAGGGCCTGTGCAGTGACCGGCGACTCCTGCATGCATGAGTGACGTCATCGTGGCTCCGGCCAATCACAGCGCTAGAGCAGACCCAGAAGTAACTCCAGGAAAGATGTCGGCCATGACAGCACTGTGCCGACGCCAATTCAGGGCATTTTTCTAAGATAAATATTTCATATTTCCATGCATTCTAGCTCATTATGCCTTTGTCTTGCAGGTTTTTTTTAGGATTTTTTTTTGGAGGTCTGCAACCTCCTTAACCTCTTGCCGACTGCCCACCGTAGTTTTACGGCGGGAGGTCGGTCGGCTGCGCAAAATCACGCAATATAACGTGATTTTGCATTGCAGCCACTAGGGGCCCCCTGCTCGCCCCTGGTGCCAATGCGAGTGCTCATATTTTTGGGGGATATTTATTACAGCAAAAAGTAAAAAATATTCATTTTTTTTCAAAATTGTCGCTCTATTTTTGTTTATAGCACAAACAATTGAAACCGCAGAGGTGATCAAATACCACCAAAAGAAAGCTCTATTTGTGGGGAAAAAAGAACGCCAATTTTGTTTGGGAGCCACGACGCACAACCGTGCAATTGTCAGTTAAATCGACGCAGTGCAGAATTGCAAAAAGTGGCCCGGTCATTGACCAGCAAAATGGTCCGGGGCTGAAGTGGTTAAAGAGAAGATGACATGAGGTTATCAAAAGACACCTTATCAGTTGTGGCATATAGGCCTCACAGAAGTCAGTCACCCCTGTCCTCATCCCAGTGTCATTTCAAAGAAGGTAGGCTGACCTCTAGCCATAATCCGTTAAACTTTAGTCCCATTAGATTGAACAGAGTTCTTCTCCCATGCTAGCCTGAGGATTATTTCACAGTCTTTGTAATTCAGAACCTGGCCAGCATGGACCTAGGTGGTTGGCCAGTTGGGAGGGGCCGAGGTGGTGTCCGATGAACACGTTTCCACTGCAAATAATGGGGTGAAGGCCTCTTTGCCAAATATTTCTTGCAACCATTGCTCTACAAATGCAGTGGGATCAAGACCCTTGGGTCTTCTCAGTTAGACCCACATTGCGGACATTATTATATTATAGGCAATTCTCTATGTCATCAGTTTTGTTGTTGGCCAGTATGACTTGCTGAACAGCCATTCTAGTATGCATGGTGAAAGGGGGTAATTGATCTTCAAAATTACTGATCCTACCCTGCACAGCCATGGTCCTTTCCCTTATTTTTCAGAGGTCTTGTCTTAGTAGGGAGACAGTTTCAGTGAGCCCCCCGAATCTCTCCTTAAGGTCATCTACTGAGGAGGTGCATTTATGAACCGCCTGTAGAATTTCAATGGGCTGTGGGGTGTCATCAGGAGGCAAGTCAAAGATATGAGGGGTAGAGACTGGTGAAACCTCCAGCTGGTATGCTCTCCTGTCCCCCCAGCTGATATTCAGAGGCTTGTGCAGGGATATGAGAGGATTTGCCAGCGCTAGTTTGTTTCTGGGTGTAATGGAGCATTTCCCTTGGCTGCTCAGTCCCCTGCGATTAGTTTGCTTAATGGGAATTACCCCAGGACTCTTTAGGTTTCTCTGCTCCACATGTTGCTGGCTGAGGCTGTGGAGAGAAGGCGCCATCTTGGGCCTCCAGGGCCACCGTGGCTGCAACATCTTTCTCTCCTTTTTGGGTCACCATGAGCTCCAAGATGTACCTGATAGGGTCCAGGTATGTCCCGGGAGTAGCAGCAGGTGACTGGGATCAGTGCCGAGCCGAAGACGTATCGTGTAAAAGGATCGTTGAAGGATCAACAGCGGGAGCTTCGTGCAGTATGTCCCCTCACATGATCATGCAGGCCACACCCCCTGCATTTCTATGTTAAACTGGATGTGTTGTGTTACAAGATGAGGATTCACATATACCTTAAAGCAGTGGTTCTCAACCCTGTTCTCATGTACCCCCAAACAGGCCATATTTGGGGAATTTCTTAAAACATGTTATACTCACCTTCTCTATGCTGTGGATTTGCACAGAGCAGCCAGGATCCTCCTCTTCTCGGGCCGCTGGCTGGAGCTCCTGGCCCCTCCCTCCTGTTGGGTGCCCTCACAGCAAGCATCTTGCTATGGAGGCACATGAGCTAAGTCACAGCTCCCTGTATCCATT
Organism: Rana temporaria; assembly: GCF_905171775.1. NCBI lineage: Eukaryota > Metazoa > Chordata > Amphibia > Anura > Ranidae > Rana > Rana temporaria. The sequence goes on from NC_053491.1 coordinate 240,581,017, forward strand.
CAGACACCGAGCTGCGACCTGGCCCCACCCCCTTTCTATTTTTATTGGCTGACTGACTTTGACAGCAGCGGGAGCCAATGGCACCACGCTGCAGTCCCGGGCAGCTGAGATATTCCTACATTGATGGAGCTAGAAAGACCTCAGGTAAGCATTAGGGGGGCTGCTGCACACAGAATGCTTTTTATCTTGATGCATAGAATGCCTTTACAACCCCTTTTAAGTATCAGAGCCCATTCACACAGGGGCAACACGACTTCCAGCACGACTTTGGGAGGCAACTTGGACACGACTTGAGTATGAATCATCAGGCAACTTCAAGTTGCCTTCAGGACAGTACAAGGCAACTTCAAGTTGCCTCCAGGACAGGAGGCTTTCCATTGGCCAATCAAACAACAATCAGCTCTGTGAGAGGGAGGGGTTTGCCTGAGAAATGTATGTTCTCTTCCTGTATTGTTGCTTTAGTTAAGACAGAGATCCGACTTCTGAGGCAACTTCCATTGAAATCAATGGGTACAAGTTGTCTATAAGTCGCCTACAAGTCGGATTGAAGTAGTACAGGAACCTTTTCTGAAGTCGGAGTGACTTCAGTAGTGTACATTAAGACGGATCCCATTCACTTCCATACATTTTCTTGACCCCACGACTTGGGGCGACTTGAAGTCGGATCCCAGGTTGCCCCAGTGTGAACCGGCTCTCATACATGTAGCATAAAAGGCTTCCTTTCTTTCCATTTTTTGTTGATGAATAGGGTTGAGCGAATCCGAACTGTAAAGTTCGGGTTCGGTACGGACTTTGGGTTTTTCCCGAACCCGGACCCGAACCCGAATAGTTGGAAAAAGTCCGGGTTCGGGTTCGGTGTTCGGGTATGTTTCGGCGCGCTGCACGGCAGCCAATCGCCATTCGTGTTACAACTGTGACTGGGAATTGATCACAGCCATGCCTACTTATGGCATGGCTGTGATTGGCCAGTGCAGCATGTGACCCATCATGTGACGTGCCTCTATATTAGATAGAGGCACACAGCACAGATCGTCACTCTGCTTCACTGTAGATAGGGAAAGGCTGGTGGAATCTGCTGCATAGGGAAAGTTAGGTGTATCTGGCTGGATTTCACTTATGTGAGGGAAAGGTTCCTGATTGTTCTTCTGAGGGAAAGTGTTAGGTCTATGCTGTTCTACTGATCCAGAAATATCAAGAGGCACACTTTATTAATTTGATATCTGCATCATCTTATTATATCTGGCTCGTTGTCACTGCTGCACTTATGTGAGGGAAAGGTTCCTGATTGTTCTTCTGAGGGAAAGTGTTAGGTCTATGCTGTTCTACTGATCCAGAAATATCAAGAGGCACACTTTATTAATTTGATATCTGCATCATCTTATTGTATCTGGCTCGTTGTCACTGCTGCACTTATGTGAGGGGAAGGTTCCTGATTGTTCTGAGGGAAAGTGTTAGGTCTATGCTGTTCTACTGATCCAGAAATATCAAGAGGCACACTTTATTAATTTGATATCTGCATCATCTTATTTCTGAATATTTCAACAACAGTACACCTGCCACAGCACCTGTGCACCTGTGATATACTGTGTTTCTGTCAAGTTCCTTAGCAGGCAGGCACAGTTTGCTGAAATATTTGTTCTGTAGGGGCAGTCAGCACAAAAGGTGACTGAGTATTTCAACAACAGTACACCTGCCACCCCACCTGTGATATACTGTGTTTCTGTCAAGTACCTTAGCAGGCAGGCACAGTTTGCTGAAATATTTGTTCTGTAGGGGCAGTCAGCACAAAAGGTGACTGAGTATTTCAACAACAGTACACCTGCCACCCCACCTGTGATATACTGTGTTTCTGTCAAGTACCTTAGCAGGCAGGCACACTTTTCTGAAATATTTGTTCTGTAGGGGCAGTGAGCACTAAAGGTGACTGAGTATTTCAACAACAGTACATCTGCCACAGCACCTGTGCACATCTGTTCTATTCTGTGTTGCTGTCAAGTTCCTTATCAGGCACTGTTTGCTGACATATTAGTTCTGTAGTGCCAGTCACAGTCAGTACTGTATAGGTGAGGTGACAAGTATTTCATCAACAGTACATCTGCCACACCACCTGTGCACATCTGTGCTATTCTGTGTTGCTGTCAAGTTCCTTATCAGGCACTGTTTGCTGACATATTAGTTCTGCAGTGCCAGTCACAGTCAGTACTGTATATGTGAGGTGACAAATATTTCATTAACAGTACATCTGCCACACCACCTGTGCACATCTGTGCTATTCTGTGTTCCTGTCAAGTTCCATAGTCAGGGAGAGTTTCGTGAAATATATTTTCTGTAGGGGCAGTCAGCACTCTATAGGTGACTCTGTATATTTCACCAGCACAGTCTACCTGTCCCCTGTGATATACTGTCTGTGCAGTACATTGTTTAGTGCTGGCTTCCTGCTTCTTGCTATAGGTGGATAAATATATAGGTGAATCTCTGCCTTTTTCACCAGCTTACACTTTTTTGTATTTAAAATTTCTCAAAATTAGGGCAAGACCCTAAATTTGAGAAATATGAGGACACCGTCAAATAAGGGACGTGGCCGCGGGCGTGGTGCTGCTGGTGGAGCTCCTGTTAGAGGGGGAGGACGTGGTCGATCTGTGCCAGCTACAAGCACAAGTGAAACACCTTTCTCAGGTGCGAGTAGCCGACAGAGCCTGCAGCGGTATTTGGTCGGGCCTAATCCAGCTCTACGAATGTTGAGGCCAGGAGCAGAACAGGCGGTAGTAGATTGGGTTGCTGACAGTGCCTCCAGTTCCTTCACATTGTTTTCCAACCAGTCTTGTGCTGAAAGTTCAGAGTTGGCGCCTGCAGCCGATGTCCACCATCAGTCTTTCACCTCACCCCCTTGCAAATCAGCCAAGCAGTCTGAGCCCCAAAGCATGCAGCAGTCTCTTCTTCTTTTTGATGAGTCTGTTAGCATGTGTTCCCAGGGCCATCCAACTAGCCCAGGCCCAGAAGGGGAAGAGATTGAGTGCACTGATGCCCAACCACTTCTATTTCAGGATGAGTTCATGGGGGGGCCATCACAGCACTTCTTGCATGATGATGATGATGAAACACAGTTGCCAACTGCTGGTGCTTTTGCAATTGTGCAGAGCGACAAGGAGGGCAGTGGTGAAGACTGGGTGGAAGATGATGTGCAGGACGATGAGGTCCTCGACCCGACATGGAATCAACCTCGTGCAGGTGACCCATGTAGTTCGGAGGAAGAGGCGGTGGTCGCACAGAGCCACCAGCACAGCAGAAGAGGGAGCAGGGTGCCAAAGCAGAGCGTCCGTCCCCTAGACAGTACGCCTGCTACTGCCCAACCCAGCAAGGGTCCGAGCACACCAAAGCCAGGTCCAAGGAGTTCCCTAGCGTGGCAGTTCTTCACACAATGTGCTGATGACAAGACACGCGTGGTTTGCACGTTGTGCAATCAGAGCCTGAAGCGAGGCATAAACGTTCTCAACCTGAGCACAACCTGCATGACCAGGCATCTAAGTGCAAAGCACGAGCTGCAGTGGAGTAGACACCGCAAAAACCAAGAAAGGTCTCTGGCTCTTCCTGCTTCCTCTTCTGCATCAGTCTCGGGCCTCTCTGCCTCTTCATCCACCTCCGTAGTGACAGTGCCACCTGCCACCCCTCAATTAGAGGACCGGCAAGCAACACTACCACCTGGGTCACCAAACATTTCCACAATGTCCCATGGAAGCATTCAGCTCTCCATCTCCCAAACACTGGAGCGTAAGAGGAAGTACCCCTCTACCCACCCCCGAGCCCTGGCCCTGAATGCCAGCATTTCAAAATTACTGGCCTTTGAAATGCTGTCATTCCGTCTGGTGGAGACGCAGAGTTTTAAAAGCCTGATGGCATTGGCTGTCCCACAGTACGTCGTGCCCAGCCACCACTACTTTTCCAGGCGAGCCATCCCTTCCCTGCACAACCAAGTGGGGGACAAAATCAGGTGTGCACTGCGCAACGCCATCTGTGCTAAGGTCCACCTAACTACGGATACGTGGACCAGTAAGCATGGTCAGGGACGTTATATCTCCCTAACAGCGCACTGGGTAAATGCAGTGGCGGCTGGGCCTGAGGCCGATAGCAGTTTGGCGCATGTCCTTCCACCACCGAGGATTGCAGGGCGCTTCAGTTTGCCTCCTGTTCCTAACTCCTTCTACTCCGCTTCCTCATCCTCTGCCGCCTCCTCATCCAGTCAGCTTAAGAAACTCACCACCAACTTCAGCACAGCCATGGGTAAACGCCAGCAGGCAGTTTTAAAACTTTCCTGTTTGGGGGAAAAACCACACACCACGCAGGAGTTGTGGAGGGACATGGAACAACAGACCGATGAGTGGTTGACGTCATTGAGCCTCAAGCCGGGCCTGGTGGTGTGCGATAACGGGCGAAATCTCGTAGCAGCTCTGGGCCTAGCCGGTTTGACGCACATTCCTTGCCTAGCGCATGTGCTGAATTTGGTGGTGCAGAGTTTCCTGAAAACTTACCCCGATATGCCACAGCTGCTGCAGAAAGTGCGGGCCGTCTGTGCGCACTTTCGGCGTTCTCACCCTGCTGCTGCTCGCCTGGCAGCGCTGCAGCGTAACTTCGGCCTTCCCGCTCACCGCCTCATATGTGATGTGCCCACAAGGTGGAACTCCACCTTGCACATGCTGGCCAGACTGTGCGAGCAGCAGCAGGCGATAGTGGAGTTCCAGCTGCAGCACGCACGCGTGAGTCGCTCTGCGGAACAGAACCACTTTACCACCAATAACTGGGCCTCCATGCGAGACCTGTGTGCCTTGCTGCGCTGTTTTGAGTACTCCACCAACATGGCCAGTGCCAATGACACCGCTCTCAGCGTGACTATCCCACTTCTATGCCTCCTTGAAAAAACCCTACTGGCGATGATGGAACAGGATGTGGCACAGGAGGAGGAGGAGGAATCGGGATCATTTGAAAGGCTTTCAGGGCAGTCATTCACAAGTGGCTCCGAGGGTGGGTTTGTGCACCAACAAAGGCCAGGTAGACAATTGTCTAGCAAGGGCACAGTTCTGGAGGATGACGCGGTGGAGGATGAGGAGGAGGAAGACATGGAGGAGGAGGAGGAACCATGTTCACAGCAGGATGGCATCCAGACCAGCTCATGGCCAGTACTGGTGCGTGGCTGGGGGGATACAGAGGAAACAGATGATACACCTCCCACAGAGGACAGCTTTTCGTTGCCTCTGGGCAGCCTGCCGCACATGAGCAATTACATGCTGCAGTGTCTCCGCAACGACCGGCGTGTTTCGCACATTATGACAGGTGCTGATTACTGGGTGGCCACGCTGCTGGATCCCCGTTACAAGGACAATGTACCGTCCTTAATCCCCTCACTGGAGCGTGAACGCAAGATGCGCGAGTACAAGCGCACGCTGTTAGACGCGCTGCTGGTGCAATTCCCACCTGGCAGCGGGGCCACAGTGGAAGCAGAAGGCGAAGGCAAAATAGTAGGAGGAAGAGGTCGCCAACGCAGCAGGGGCACCGCCAGCACCTCAGAAGGCAGGGTTAGCATGGCCGAAATGTGGAAAAGCTTTGTCAGCACGCCACAACAAAAAGCACCACCAGCTGATATGGAACGTTTTAGCAGGAGGCAGTATTTCAGCAACATGGTGGAGCAGTATGTGAGCACACCCCTACACGTACTGAATGACGGCTGTGCCCCCTTAAACTTCTGGGTCTCCAAATTGGGCACATGGCCTGAGCTTGCCCTTTACGCCTTGGAGGTGCTGGCCTGCCCTGCGGCCAGTGTATTGTCTGAACGTGTATTTAGCACGGCAGGGGGCGTTATCACAGACAAGCGCAGCCGCCTGTCCAGATCCAACGTGGACAAGCTCACGTTCATTAAAATGAACCAGGCATGGATCCCAGAGGAGTTGTCCGTACCTTGTGCAGAATAGACACCGGGCCGGCCTTACCCAGCCATTTTTTTTTCTGAGCTTTCTAGGGTTGCCATTTCATCGCTTTCAAAGCAAAAACATATTAATTACACAGGTTCTCTGGCTGATTAAGGTGCTGTTAATGAAACTCACTTGGTGCCTTATCGAGTCTATCGACATTAAATTAGCCCCAGAACCTGTGTAACTCTGTGTTCAGGTTTAAAGGGATGAGGTAGCAACCCTAGATCTGTCTAACTATTTTGGGGTTTACCCTAATTTAAAAAATAAATCAATTAAAAACCAAAACCTGCTGTGTTGGCTACTTCCTCCTCCTCCTCCTCCTCCTCCTACACCGCCGCTTCCACCTTCAGTCACATTCTTAGGCTTGCGCACTGCAACTGCTTTCTTTAAGTCCCACCAGAGGTTCTCAATCGGATTTAAGTCTGGTGACTGCGATGGCCACTCCAAAATGTTCCAGCCTTTAATCAGCAACCATGCTCTAGTGGAGTTGGAGGTATGCTTGGGATCATTGTCCTGTTGAAAGGTCCAACGTCTCCCAAGCCTCAGGTTTGTGTCGGACTGCATCACATTGTCATCCAATATCTCCTTGGTACTGAAGAGAATTCATGGTACCTTGCACACGCTGAAGCTTCCCTGTACCTGCAGAAGCAAAACAGCCCCAAAGCATGATTGACCCCCCGCCATGCTTCACAGTAGGCAAGGTGTTCTTTTCATCATAGGCCTTGTTCTTCCTCCTCCAAACATAGCGTTGATCCATGGGCCCACACAGTTGTAATTTTGATTCATAAGTCCACACAACACAATCCCAAAACATGTATGGTTTGCCCACATCACTTTCGGCATCCTGCAGTCGACTCTTCTTATTCTTTGGAGACAGCAAGGGGGTGCGCCTGGGAGTTCTGGCATGGAGGCCTTCATTACGCAGTGTGCGCCGTATTGTCTGAGCAGAAACTTCAGTACCCACATCTGACAAATATTTTCTCAGTTCCTCAGCAGTCACACAGGGACTTTTCTCCACTCTACGCTTCAGGTAGCGCACAGCAGTCAAAGTCAGCATCTTCTTTCTGCCACGACCAGGTAGCGTTTCAACAGTGCCCATTGCCTTGAATTTTGCATTTACTACTGTATTACAAAACCAATTGATATCATTTTAGTTGCATATGGTTCTTTATGAAGTCCTTGTAGGATTTCATTCTGAATACAATTACAAATGTACACTAAATTCCCTAAAACCCTTTACAGCATCGGGGGGTTGAATAATTTTGAACAAAACTGTATGGACCTCGTCCTCCAAGGTCAAAATCATTATATTTTTTATTTTTATTTCTTTTAGGTTATTTTGAGTTATTTCCCTATCCACATTTATTTCCAGAGTACTTGCCATGCTCTTCCCGACATTTTGCTGCCATTTGCAGCCTCCAGCACTTTCCCTTAGTTTTTTAGAGACATTTTTGTAGTCAAAAGTCCGGGTCCCCATTGACTTCAATGGGGTTTGGGTTCGGGTCAAAGTCCGGGTTCGGGTTCGGTCCCGAACCCGAACTTTTTTTCAAAGTCCGGGTTCGGGTCCGAACCCGAACATCCAGGTGTCCGCTCAACTCTATTGATGAACTGTCGCTGCAAAACATTCACTATAGAGTTGTCAACTGTGGTTGTGGTTTGTTATCCTTGTCTGACCTTCTGTTGCCTGACCTTACTGTCCATGTGAACACTGCATGTCCTGAACCCCACATGTTCCTGATGTCAACTTAATTTCTAGTTTTGTGTTTTGCTCAGGATTATTCTATGTTCTTTTTGTTTTTGACAGGCCTGTCCCCAACTATGACCTGGCTGAGGTTAACACTTGCTGAGTACTTGCCACATAAATTCAATACCACCATCAAGGACAAGCAGGCAAACAGGTACTTTCAGAGCCTACACCTTGACAAAGACTTTTTCCCACCTTGAAGTTGGCTCCAATCCTCCAATGACTTATTTTCTTTCGTAGATACTAAACCCATAGGCCTGGATTCAGAAAGGAGATACGACGGCGTATCTCCGGATACGCCGTCGTAACTCTGAGTTGCGTTGTCGTATCTATGCGACTGATTCATAGAATCAGTTACGCATAGATTTCCCTAAGATCCGACCGGCGTAAGTGTCTTACACCGTCGTATCTTAGGCTGCATTATTACGCTGGCCGCTAGGTGGCGCTTCCGTATATTTACGCAAGGAATATGCTAATTAGGTAGATACGCCGATTCAGAAACATACGTCTGCCCGGTGCATTTTTTTTACGTCGTTTACGCTCGGCTTTTTCCGGCGTAAAGTTACCCCTGCTATATGAGGGGTATCCTATGTTAAGTATGGACGTCGTTCCCGCGTCAAATTTTGAAAATTTTACGTTGTTTGCGTAAGTCGTTCGCGAATAGGGCTGTTCGTAAGTTATGTTCATGTCTAAAGCAATGATGATTTGCAGCGTAATTTCGAGCATGCGCACTGGGATTCTTTCACGAACGGCGCATGTGCCGTTTGTAAAAAACTTAAAATATGCGGGGTCACATGAAATTTAAATAAAACACGCCCACATCATCCAGATTTGAATTAGGCGGGCTTACGCCGGACCACATACGCTACGCCGCCGTAACTTAGGGCGCAAGTTCTTTCTGAATACGAAACTTGCGCCCTAATTTACGGCGGCGTAACGTATCTGCGATACGTTACGCCCGCCGATAGATAGGCAATTCTATCTGAATCCGGGCCCCTATGTCTACAACAATACTACTATTAGATGACCAGTATGTACCACACAATGAATACAGTGGTTGTAAATAATTAAAACAGTGTTCCATGCAAATATATGAAGAATCTGGATATTTATTTGTTATAAACATAAATGTATTATTAAACAAGCTAGTATAAGTAGCAAAGCTTGACTTTGCATCTGCTTGTTATAGTCTTCTGCATTGCAATGTAAGACAGGGTTTTCTTGCCAACATTGGTCCTCCAGAGATATTAGAGAATGATCAGTCATGTATGATGTATGCCCATTAATGTGTTCAGCAGTAGCTTATGTTCTAAACAGTAATATTTTTGACACATCCACTTACCCTATTTAAGCATTTTCTGTTCAGGCATGGCTCACCCCATGCGATACCAACTCCTTACAAGTACCTCTGTCAGGACCTGGATCAATTGGTGGTGGCATTGTGGTTTCCTGGGTGGAGTGTTGTATTTAGTTCCTATTGTACTGTTCACTTGTGCTTCAGTGTTTTTGTCCTGCTAGCCAGACTGCTTGCTGTTTGATCCTGAGCCTGATTCCTGCCTGATCCTGTCTTTCTTGTACCTGTACCTTGTACTCTGATCCCTAATATCTTCTCCCCTTGCGCCTGCTTCCAGTCTTGGTTCCCTCCTTTCCTTACACCTCAAGTTTTACGCTGTGATCTTTGTTTTCCATTTTAAATATATTGTAGGTAATTAGTTAGGCTGCTAGGTTGCTTGTTAAGTATTTTTTTTTTCAATTAGTTATGGTTTACTTGTATTTTTTTACATTTTCAATGTATTCTTGGTTGCTGTTTTTTGGATGTATTCTGTTTCTCTGTTAATAAACTTTCTTAAATCATATTTAGTCTGGTATCAGTTTCCTGACTGTAGCTACGCAGACATCTCTGCAGTAAATTTTCCTGACAACCTTCTTCCTTGTATAGTGACAGGTAGGTGAACGGCTTTGACAAACTGCAATATTCTTTTGATTTACTGCACTAATCCCACTGGACTCCAGGGTTGGACTGGGACAGAAATTTGGCCCTGGACTTCATCCAGACTGGCCCACTTTGACAGGTCTCTCCCATGGCGGCCGGACAACTCCTGCACCCCCCAGGCAACCCAAGCCCCATCTCCCCCTTTACTAGCCACTAGCCGTTCTACTTTATTAGAGTAGAATGGCTGGTACAGGTACTCTTATAGGCAGTACCAGTGGGGAAGCTAGACATTATTTCACCCGGGGCAAAGAATCAGTTCGGTGCCCCCCTTATGGGAAAACTCCCAGGCCATAGCTGTTGATTTGGCTGTCTGTCCCCTCCCCCCCCCCATGCTTCTCTGTCGTCCCCCCTGCTCCTCTGGTCCTCCCCCTGCTTCTTTGTTCCCCTCCAGGTGAGCGCTGTGGGGAGGGAGAGACAGAGGAGTGGAGGGGGGTGGAGGTCCGCTGTCACTGAAGCCGGCCCACCGAGCCATCGGCCCACCGGGAAACTCCCTGTAGTCCCAATGGCCAGTCCATCCCTGCTGGACTCCATGCTCCTTCTTAGGTTGCCTTGTGGATAATCCCACTCTGACTGATGGTAAGGAGTTAAAGAGGAATTAAAACCTCAAACGTTTCCTTAAAAAAAAAACCTGCAAGAGAAAGGCATAATGAGCTAGTATGCATAGCATACTAGCTCATTATGAATTACTTACCTGAGATCGAAGCTACCGCAGCGACCCTCGTTCCTCTCCTCCGCCACCGCCATGATACCTGAGTGACTTCCGAGTATCGCTGCTCCGGCTCTGTGACTGGCCGGAGCAGCGATGACACCACTACCACGCATGCGTACGGAAGCTGTCAGGGACGGCACGATCCCATTCATTAACGGAACGCTCATTGCGCATGCACCGTTGTCTACGGCGTGTATGCGCCGTAGACATTGGTGCAGTCTTTTATGCATATATCTCCTTAGGTTAAGGAGATATTTATTGCACCTACAGGTAAGCCTTAATCTTACCTGTAGGGCCAGGTGGTCTGTAAGGTTGTTTTTTACACTGTTATTTTTTTTGGAACGGGAATTGCACTGTGCCAATCAAAATAATGTCTCAGACATATTTAATGGGCACACAACTTAGATCCTTGATGCAAATATCCTTGGATATTTGCATCAAGATTTTAGACCTGCGCAAAGAACATTTTGAGAAACACTTCTGTGCAAAACATACAGTTTTTAACAAATTTTTAGTTCCCACCAAACGTCCGAGTATGGTTTTCTTAGTTTGTTTATACAACCCCTGTAAGATAATGCCTACTCTCCTTGTTATGGTTATTATAAATTATTATTATAAATTATACACTTGTCATGATGGTTCCAGAAAAAGCTTTCATGTACGGATGAAATATGTCAGAAGGATTAAGATTAAATAATCATTGAAAGAAAAATATTTTGCACTTTGTGGGGCACCATCCCAAACTGATCTAGTAATACTTACACGATATCTTGTCATTAAATAGGTCTCCCTCTGGTGCTGTGCAAGGAGTATTTCTGATATTGTGTAGAACACCAGCATAACATACCCAGCAGGACACAAGTAAATGACATCAGAGTGCCGTGCTATGAAATACAATATTTCTTTGAAATGCTGTTCTTTCATAATCTCCCCAGGAGGGATTGTATTCATTATAAGCAGTGTTTATTTTGGCGGGTTGCTGTTTTTGGACTTCAGATAAAACAGCTAAGACTCAAAAACTCCTAATGTTTATTTGTACATGAAAAAGGTTTGTCCACTTAAAACAGGTCTTTATGTTTTAGGTAGATTCTGGCAGGTTTAATCATGCACCACCTTCTTACATCTTCAAAGAACTCATGACCCTTAAAATTTTCCTCTTAGCTACTAATTTTCTATTGCAGATATCCATGTACGAGGGATAAGGCTTGTATCCCAACCAAGACTATGAGGTCAGAGGGGACAGCTGAGAACCTTTGTAGATCTCTTGGTAGGTATTTTGAGTGACTGCTCTTGTTTAGCCTATGTAGAAGGGAGGGGATGGAGATCTATGGTGTAGGCCAACCTTTTCAATACAGCATGACCCCTAAAATAGCTTTCTAGTCTCAGGGAACCCCTACTAAAAAATGTATATCTACAACTCATGATACATTAGTATGATGGTCAGTGGGAACAGCTTACACTTGCAGACATTGGTAAGAATTACCCCCTTACATATAGCTAAAAAGATAAATGGTGTGAGTGGGAACTTATCTGAAAGGCAGAAATGTCTCATTGCTCAAGGAACCCCTAGCAACCACTGGAGGAACTCTAGAGTTCCATGGAACCCTGGTTGGGAAACCTTCATGTAGGCTTACCAAAGAACAAACTATAGGGCTAGTAGGGCTGCAATCAGAACAGTGGTTGTAGAGAGGCTGGCTTAAATCTGCCCTGTAAGTGCTCCTGGCCAACCTGAATTTGCATCGTCTTCATACAGAGAAGGTTGCTATCAGTAGCCCACAAGATAAAGCACGGTCACTGCTAAAGCCCACATTATCTATTTTTTTTTTCCGTTCAACCTAAAGAGCTCAGGAGGAGATCCTATACTAACTATCTGATGTTAGTACTGGGATCTCCATGCTGCACTACTGTGTTTTGACAAGAGGATGGCCCCTCCAGTCAGTGCTGATCCGATGCTTATTGGCAATCGGCATACCTTTATCGGTCATGCCCCTTCGACAGAAGCCAGGTGGCTTTTATTAGGCCGACTGGTATACACGAAGACCAAATGTTGGGCTCTTTCTTTTGAATTGGCCAATACCGCCTTAAATTCATCCCACCCAGGCTTAAGGCGTAGGATAGCTATATGGTATTCTAGAAAAGCTTAAGATTGAAAATAACCAGATAGTGTGACTGTATTATGTCTACCCCACTTTAAATGATATCAGCTTTGAGTGGACCCCCCCTTCCTCGAGGCTCTGTTCACATTTGGCGTTTTGGGATCTTGGGCAGAATCCCAAAACTCCAAATGTGAACGAAGACTTAACGTTTATGTAAAAGACATACAAAGGCAGCTTGAGAGAGGCAACTGTGTTTTAATAGTTAACATATCTGAAATACAAATCCAAGGCAAACAGAGATAAGAAATGTTGCAGAGAGAATATCTTTTACAGTTTCTGAGGGTTTTGTCCAAGCTGTGTTCTTGCCTCAGGTACTTTTGGAAAAAAAATTGAGGAAAAGCCAATGAAACGTGCTGTTTTAGTGGCTCACTGGGACCTCTTTAGTGTGCTGTGTCTTTTGGAGTGATGTCACGGCAGGTTCTCAACAGACAACAGATTCACAGACCAACCTTTAGATTGCTATGATTAATTCCTGCACTTCACCAGTAATACGTTTGGTTCAGGACATTACAGAAACATTCTACTAATCACTTTATCAGAAATACAATCTATGTAGAGAATCAATAACTATTTGGTAAAAAATGTATTTCTTATGGCGTCCCTCTGGCTTTTACTGCTGAGCACATTTGCAGCAATTTTAATTTGTTTTCCTTTTAATGGCAACCTATGATATGACTTAACCCATAAAGTCTAAACCTGGAAAAAGTTATTTAGTGAATGAACTTCGCTAGAAGGGTCTGGACACATGACCACAAGGGCAATTTACTAAAGTAAAGTGGAGTGAGTCCATGTTTCCATCAAACCACATCTTATGCAGCACATATGTTTAAAAAGACAATGCCCCATTTCCCATCCAGGGCAAAGTGATGGTGTCTCTGTAAACCTGTGTTACTGACTTTGCAAATGTTCCTTTTGACACTCTTGCCTCTGCTGCAGCCAGTACCTTAATCCCTAGTGTCTGCTGGTATCGGAAGCTAATGTGATGTCGCTCTCTCTGTTATAAGACAGTCCAGAGGCCTAGAGATTGGCTAAGGCCCCATGCACACGAGAAGCAAATGCAAACACATGTAAACTCAAGTTTTCAAAGGCAAAAACCGGCGTTTAAAACGCCCGTTCTTGCCGCGAATTTCGCTGCGTTTTGCTGCGTTTAGTGGCGTTTTACCGCGTTTGCGGCTATCAGCGTTCATAACAATGACATTGTAGACCCTCCGAAAAGTTTGAAACGCAAAAACGTTTGCGTCTGAACCCAAAATTTTGAGTCTGAAAAAACGAGCCTAAACCCAACTGCTTTAAAACGCAAAAAAACGTGAATGTGTGCATGGACACATAGGATAACATTAAATGTGTTCAGGGGCAGTTGAAAAAAATGCCCAAATGCCTCTGAACTCGAGTTTACCAGCGTCTCGTGTGCATGGGGCCTAATAGACCCAAACACTGTCACAGGGGAGGGGGTCACATGCTCCCCCATACCCAGAAGAAGCAGGTATTGTCCCCAGCTGTGATGGAGGAAGAGTTTAAAGGGAGTGTTGGCAAGTTAAGTATAACTGGATTGGGGGGGGGGGGGAATTAACAAAGACAATAAATTATCAAATTGATAATGTTTTTTTAAAACATATTATAGGTTTGCTTTACTTAAGTACCCAAAATGTATAAAGTTGTCTTGCTGCTAATGTGTATATACATTCACTGTTCATCCAAATTGGGTAAAGGGGTAAAAATATATAATTAATGATATTTAACAGCTTTTCATTTTAAAACCAGATCCTGCTTTGTAACTGAATACAGTTCTCTTTTGACTATAGAAGAAACAACACTTTAGAAACTGTTACATATAACTTTAGCAATCCAAGGCTACCATTACTTTTATAAAAAACAACTACTAACATACTTTACCATCCAACATTTTAAGGGCTGGTGTACAACATGCATTTCTTTACATCAGAACTGCTTTTTTTTTTTTTTTAACCAATACAATTCAATGGGAATGCAAAAGCAGCTTAAAACAGGTCAGAGGCAGCTAAGAAGGAATACAGGCTGAATGCACCCCAAAACATGTTGCACTTGCCTTAAAATCAAAAACTGCCACCAACTTATAACCCTGCCTATTTCAACAAGTACCCCCCCATTGGCAACCACATTTCAACAAACCAAATCCTTTACTGGTAGACTCCGCTTTTTAATGCTCTGACTTTCTGGATGTTTTTTTTTTCAATGGTAACATCTGTGAACACTGAAATATTGTCACAGGATATTATCTACAATTTATTGCATGTGCCTGGACTATGTCTACATCAATTGTATCACTTGTCAATTGTTATTGCTGTATGTAATACATTATTATTTAACTTAACAGAAGGGCATTTTAGACATATTAGTGCGCTAGCGTCCATTTGGCAAACCTATAGCGACAGTAAGGCCGCGTACACACGGTCGGTCAAAACCGATGGAAACAGACTGAAGGACCTTTTCATCGGTCCAAACCGACCGTGTGTGGGCCCCATCGGTCAGTTATCCTTTGGTCCAAAAATTTAGAACTTGCTTTAAAATTCAACCGATGGACGCCTAACCGATAGGTCAAAACCGATGGTTAGTACGCAAAAGCATTATAAACCTGCGCATGCTCAGAATCAAGTCGACGCATGCTTGGAAGCATTGAACTTAATTTTTCTCTGCACGTCGTTGTGTTTAACGTCACCGCGTTGGACTCGATCGTTTTTTTAACTGATGGTGTGTAGGCACATCAGACCATCAGTCAGCTTCATCGGTTAACCGATAAGAACGGTACTACGGACCGTTCTCATCGGATGGACTGATCGTATGTACAGGGCTTAATAGTTCTTTTACCACTGCAGTCTACTTTTAATTCTGTAAAAGGATAATATTATACAAACAAGTTTTGCACTAATGTATGTACTGTATATTCTATATTGTAAAATTCAGGTATAGTAGTGGAAAAAAACGAAAGAAGAAATCCCAGAAGAAAAAATTGCATCCTCATCATACAGAGAAGGTTGCTATCAGTGGCAAACAAGATAAAACACGGTCACTGCTAAAGCCTAGTATACATTATCTATTTTTTTTTCTTTTAACCCAGCAGGCTTAATGGAAAAAAAGCTGAAGAGCTCAGGAGGAGATCCTATACTAACGATCTGATGTTAGTACTGTGATCTCCACGCTGCAGTATTGTGTTCTGACAACGGGATGTCCCCTCGCCAGAACACACCGGTCAGTGCTCTCAGCCACTCGCTGAGAGTGCTGATCAAATGCTGATCGGCATTCGGCATACCTTTATTGGTCATGCCCCTTTGACAGCAGCCAGGTGGCTTTTGTCAGACCGACCACCGTGCACGCGTACCAAATGTCAGGCAGTTTTTATTGAACCAGCCAATACCGCCTGACATTCATCCCGCCCAGGCTTAAGGTGTAGGATAGCTATATGGAATTCTAGCAAAGGTTAAGGTTGAAAATAAACAGACAGTGTGACTGTATTATATTTATCCCACTTTAAATGAATTATCAGCTTTGAGTGACCTCCCCCTTCCTCGAGGCTCTGTTCACATTTGATTTGACAGAAGGGCATTTTAGACGTATTAGTGTGCTAGTATCCATTTGGCAAACCTATAGCAACAGTAATAGTTCTTTTACCACTGCAGTCTACTTTTAATTCTGTAAAAGGATAATATACAAAAGGTTTTTGCCCTAATGTATGTACGTAAATGCTATATTGTAAAATTCAGGTATAGTAGTGGGAAAAAGCCAAAGAAGAAATCCCAGAAGAAAAATTAGTTTCATAAAGTTTGCAGCCTGTAACAGGTAAGGAAATCGGTATAGGATAAGTCAGAGCAGATTCATGTATATGGAATCCTTGCCTCCAACACTTCCTTTGATAAGAGGAGTTTGCTAATATGAAGAGTTTTCAAACTTTTATTACAGCTTACTGTCAGAAGAAAGACTGGCCTGGTTATCCCAACTGGAGTTATGCTTTCAAATGTGTTTCCACCTTTACAGCCAAATTTAGGAACCTGTACAGTATGTCTGTTATGCATTCCCATTCACATAACATACCTAAAAATAATAATATTTTATTGTTTATCTTTTTTATTTGTTCCTTTGGGCAGGATATAGACAGAAGTCTGTAGCCAGCTTGTATTGTTCAGAATAAGTTGTAATGTGCTCATAGGTTTGCGCACCCCACAGCTCAAACACATATGCGTGTGTGTGTATATAACAAACATTTTAAAATGTATAGACACATGGACTGTGCCAGTAGGACAGTGGATGGTGTCAGTCAGTAGAGCAGTGGAAGTGTCAGTAGGACACTGGATGATGTCAGTCAGTAGAAAAGTCGACAGTGTCACTAGGGCAGTGAATGATGTCAGTTAGTAGAGAAGTGGATGGTGTCAGTAGGGCAGTGAATGTGTCATGGATGGTGCAAGTCAGTAGAGAAGTGGACGGGGTCAGTAGAGAAGTGGATGGTGTCAGTAGGGCAGTGAATGTGTCATGGATAGTGCAAGTCAGTAGAGAAGTGGACGGTGTCAGTAGGGCAGTGGATGGTGTCAGCCAGTAGAGCAGTGAATGTGTCAAGGATGGTGTAAGTCAGTCGAGAAGTGGACAGTGTCAGTAGGGCAGTGGATGATGTCAGTCAGTAGAGAAGTGGACATTGTCAGTAGGGCAGTGGGTGGTGTCAGCCAGTAGAGCAGTAAATGTGTCATGGATAGTATAAGTTAGTCGAGAAGTGGACGTTGTCAGTAGGGCAGTGGGTGGTGTCAGCCAGTAGAGCAGTGAATGTGTCATGGATGGTGTAAGTCAGTAGAGAAGTGGACGGTGTCAGTAGGGCAGTGGATGATGTCAGTCAGTAGAGAAGTGGACGTTGTCAGTAGGGCAGTGGGTAGTGTCAGCCAGTAGAGCAGTGAATGTGTCATGGATGGTGTAAGTCAGTAGAGAAGTGGACGGTGTCAGTAGGGCAGTGGATGATGTCAGTCAGTAGAGAAGTGGATGTTGTCAGTAGAGCAGTGAATGTGTCATGGATGGAGTAAGTCAGTAGAGAAATGGACTTTGTCAGTAGCACAGTGGCAGTGAACTTTGTCTGATTCCTGTGAATACAAGCCACGTATGGCCAGCTTGACCCCTTAGTAGTTTATAGCTGATAATAAAGATCTGCCAGCACACTACATACAAGGTTAATTACAGTTAACTCTTCAGCCCCTTTTCTAATATTACATAAAGCGTAAGAGCCAATAGTATTTTTTCAGTCTTGATGTTTTTCGGAAAGAACAAGTAAAAAGGTAAGCATGAATTTTTAAATATGTTTTTACAGTTATAATGTGTGAATGAGAACACATTACAAATGTGAGATAGGTGTTATCCCAATTTGGCTGTAAAATTGAAATACACAAGCCAAACTTTCAGGTTGGACAGTATAAGAAGGACTAAAATTAAAGCACTTTTTTCCTCTTTTGCTGAAATCATCATTGATGACCGGGAACTATTCAAGCTAACTAACAGAGGAAGTTTCACAAGAGAATGCAAGAAACTAGAAGTGGAGTTTTACTCCAGTTTATTGATTTCCTGCATTAAATAATACACTAGATGGCACTACAAATAAAAATAAATAAAACAAGGAATAAAAACCTGTTACCATCCACAGGTGATATAATGTAAACATAAAACTTGTCTGCATTATCTGTACCACATGAAGAATTATTATTATAGAGCACCAGCTAATCTAACATTTACTCTGTAATACATATTAAATTGTTTCACCTAGTGGGTTACATGAAAGGGGGCATCCTTTAACCACTTTATGTGTGAAATCTGGCCCTGTAAATGCTACATGCAATGGAACGCAACTCAGAAGAGAGTATTACATTCCAGAATAAGGAATTCTCTTATACAAAGGCTTTGTCAATTCTGCTCAGGTTTTGTTCTTTTTTGAAAGACGCAGAACTTTTACTTTTATTTTTTTTTTTAATATGTCTACAAGAGGCCTGCAGAATGAAATGTGAACAAATCACTAGTGAATATAAGAAAAGAGTGGTTATATATTGTGCCAATGACTGAGTGGCCTAATAGTAGCTGTATCCTTCCACGTGTACCCTAAAATGCAGCTATCAATGTTCATATACATTTTGCTAGATATAAGTGAAAGAGGTTCTTCAGTCATCTTTTCAAAAAGTAAAAGTTAGCAGCTACAAAAACTGTAGCTGCTGTCTTTTAATACACAGACACTGGCCTGTCCCAAGACCCAACGCGGTCATCACCTATCCAGTTTCTTCACTGGGCTTTGGTCCCTGGCACTGGCATACTAACTGTGGGCAGCCAGTTGTGACTACTTGTGGCCTCACATTTGAATGGTCCTGCAGCTTTCTGGGACCTGTGACGACTCCCAGAAGGCTGAAGGGGAAGGAGGGGACTAAACCTCCGCTTGGGTGGCTGCGGAGATCCGACCAGAGGTGGGAGCGGGTACCCGTCAAACCACCCAAAAAATATGTGCCAAAGGGAGGGGGAGGGGGAAAAGTGTAACTTCCCCTTTTGGTTGAAGTTTCGCTTTAAATACTGTTCTGTATATTCAGAAGTTAGCAAAGTGTCCATGAGCTGTAGAACACAAAGTTGTATACTGTACATAGCAAGGTATGTGTACTGTGCAAGTGCTGATTACAACTGGGTGCTGACATTTTACATAATCCACTGCAAGCAGCAAGTACAGGACCTAAAATCAATGGTCTTTCTCTTATTCGCTTATAACAAGAAGATGAGCTTTTTTTGGGGGGTTTTAAAGTAAAGCCAGCAATACATGGATCGAAATTCCACTAGTTCAGCAGAAAACTGACAAATTTTAATCCATTTATGTCTGTTCCTATTCACGAGAAATCGATTTGTTAATTGACGTTTAATGAACAGGGCTTCTGAAAAATTCTGCTTAAGTAAGAACAGTGTGCATGGAGCCATAGTTGCTGGCATTATTGCAAGAAAGCAACATTTGAAATTTAGAAAACCATAGCGACCTTTAGGTTGAAACTTATTTTTATAACATTAGATGGAAGGGGTTTTCCCTTAAGGTAGAACTTTCTAACTAAAGCCCTGGTAAAATGATCTGGTCACTCACGCCCAAAAAACGCTGGACAAAAAAAAAAGAGAACCAGCTCTGAACTGGCAGACTTTTGCCTGGCGTCTTTTCTCAGTTTTCCTAAAAAAACAGCCGTGTGTAGGGGAAAGACTGCCTGAGCAGGTTCTCGGCTCCCTCAGGATTTCCAATGGGAACTTTTCCCGTCGGAAATCCTGCACGTGTGTACGGGGCATGACAGACTTGCTTATTCCACCATAAAAATGTTCTTGCTTCTTATAAACCAACCAAAGAAATGATTTCCAATTGAAAAGGATATGAGGACATTAAATAGATGCTGTAGGGTTTTTTTACTGAACAGATAATGTATATTTAACATAAAGGCAGTTTCAGTTCTGCTCCTAAAATTAGATCGCCCCAATCTGTTACCCCAGTTCACTTTGACGCAACCTGCAGTGACACCGCTGGGTCCTGCTAGACACACATGGCACATGTACAACCTATCCGCCAATTGGTCACCACTGAGGAATCCATATGGCTCAATTTTTATAATGCATTGTAGTAATGGTAAAGATGCAGGTTTACTGAAGTCTTGAAATTCGTCAAAACAGTGGCGCATTAAAAAACAGCATTTAAAAAATATAACTGAGAGTTGAAAATATCTCTCTCCACCGAACAGCCTTGTCAGCCGGGAAAGGGAATGCAATACATTGCATAGAAGTAGGTCAGTGTCCCTTCCACTTCTGAAAAGCTTAAAACAAAATTCCCGTGGAGATTTTCCTATAATACAATAAACATACTGTGTGTAATAGTTATACATAAGATCTACATATATATATATTTATATAGAATATTTATAAATATATTTATAGAGGTGTACAGGTAGAGGCACGTGGTGGATAGAATTAGAAGAGCCTGGCTTGTTTTTTAAGCTCGTTTCTTTTCCATAGTGCCAGGCGGTCAAATTCGGCTATAGTCATTCCAAACACCTGATAAAACTCTTCAGCTGACAGATGGCGCTGTGAAAAGGTGAAACAAAACAGAGATAATGTTACAAGTGAGAGTGAAATAAAAAGAAAAAGAAAGATTTGTTACTGGTTACTGACAGTTCAGAATGTATGACAATTAAAACATCTGCAAAAAAAGCTTCTAACAAATCACTTTCAAAGAAGGAGGGGGGGGGATGTACATCTTATTACAGGTTTCCTATAAGACCCCTTTCACACTGAGGCAGTTTTCAGGCATTTAAGCGACAGAAATAGTGCCTGCAAGATGCCTGAAAACTGCCTCCCATTCATTGCAATGGGTGCATTCACACTGGGGCAGCGCGCTTGTGGGACGTTAGAAAAAGTCCTGCAAGCAGCATCTTTGGGACGGGTTGGGAGCCTTAAAAGCACTGCAAAACGTGGGTGTCACTTTAGCGCTTGGGCAAATAAATGGGACCCATAGGTGTTCGCACGGGATGTGTCAGGTTTGCCTGGGCACACACTAATCACCCAGTGTGGTGCAGATTCCCCCTGTTTAGACCCCTGATATTTCACCAAAGCCCCCTAATGGGGCTCCTAAAAAAAGAATTTGTAAAAGATAATAAAAATAATAAAAACTACTGACACGGTTCACTGCCCTTCTGACACCAATCTCTGCCCTACTGACACCATCCACTGCTCTCATGACGCCGTCAGTATATACAGATGCACACAAAAGCATATGTGTTTGAGCTTTATATTTCAATAATGTTTATTGAAGTTTCTCCCAAATTTTACAAAACAAAGTAGAAAATTCTCGGCTTTACATTGCATGGTATACAACACAGTCAGGGAGTCAAACATTACATCATATCCTAAAGGGCTCAACTGAATCTCCCCATATAACATTCATGGATCACTTGTTATTCCTAACAAAAGTTGTAAGCATCAGACCCATAATCCAATCCGCCATGCCCACCACCCAAGGGTTTCCCATGATCTAAAACTGTAATGCATTTGCCTCCCACTTGGACGAACCAGCTCCCCAACAGACTCTCCGGGGGAGTCAGGCTCCTCCCATAGTGCAAAGCCCCCCGTATCAACCCAAATCAGCAATGGTTCACAGAGGATAAAAATAAAACATTAAAACCCAACAATGCCAGGGTTGAGATCTGGCAAGTAAAAAAAAAAAAAAAATACAAAAAACAAGATTTAAGGAGGGTATAACAGTAAAAAGAAAAGGTAAAGAAGAAAGAAAAAGAAGGACGAAAGAGTTAAAAGAGGAAGGGAGCTACGGCACCATAACCATAAGAACTATGCCCAGTATATATGGTTTCCTGGGGTCATTCATTAGATATCCAATCCACTGATCCCATACTTTATGAAATTGTTTCATTTTGTCTTGTACCATGGCCGTCAGCCTCTCATTTAACATGAGCCACGACAGTTTATGCCTCAGCTGATCGAATGGCAGGGTAGCAGACCTCCAGTTCCTGGCTATAGTTATTTTAGCCGAAATAAAGATAAATGGAAGAAGCCGCCTTTGGGACTTAGAGGCCTCCAGCACCTCGCCACCCAGCAGCGCGTGTTTTGCCAACTTTTTCAGGTTAACCTGGGTAAGGGTATAAATAATATTGTACACCCTGATCCAAAATCTCCTGACTCCAGGACAGGTCCACCAAATGTGATAGGTGGAACCCTCCTGGGCACAGCCTCTAAAACACTTCGGAGAGGCAACAGGTACAAAAGTGGCCAACCTGGCCGGTACCATATACCATCGTAATAAAACCTTATAGTTAGCCTCTTGTGTTTGAGCTTTAAGGCACACATACTAATGCAATAGGCTGTGCACGCCTATGATGGGACCCATGCAGGGGACACCTCAACAGATGACCATGTTGGTACAGACCCCATCGCCATCCCTATGGTAAAAGAGCTTCTGAAAAAAGTGCACTACTTTTATAAATCTTGTGTTCTAAAGGTGATGACGGCCCACTACAGCAATTCCTACACTTGTTTTTTAAGTGGAAATGTGCTTTTACTTGTACAGCATGTTCATCATTGGCCTTTCAGAAGCTTTGGAAAAGGTTAATGAATAAAAATGTGCTGAAAGCATTCTGGTAAATCACTTACTTCTAAGCGAGTCCGGTCGGCATCTTTTGGCAGTCTATTCCTCCCTCTAGTGGTTACCATGATTAATTCATAAGGATAGATCTGAAAAAAAAGATCCAATAGCCAGTGGTACAATATTACAAAGAAAACCTCTTATGCAACGAATATTCTTTTTTTTTTTGGGGGGGGATAAGTTTAACTTTGAAAGAATGCCTTGCTGACTACAGAGATAAATGCTGGCCCGTTGTGGGTTGGATGTGGCAGCCTGGAGTGGGACAAGCTCTGAAGTCGTTAGTTATTTTTATTTATTTTCCTTCGATTTACCTTCTAAATGTTTTTTTTCTTTGTCTGAATTTCTCACTTCCTGTTTCTCCTCAGTAAGCTTGCCCCCATCATCTGGCTGGGGGTTAGTCAGCCAGCACAGCTTACTGAGGAGGAACAGGAAGTGAGAAATCCAGACAAAGAAAAAAACATTTAGAAGGGAAATCAAAGGAAAAGGTTAGCGAACCAACAATGCACTAGCTTAAAGAAACCTAAATTAAATAAAAACAAACCTTTACAAACCCTTTAATTAATTATTTATAATCAATTAATATATTTTTTTCTTTAAATGCAAGAGATGTTAGTGTCTGAATCTGTCTTGGTATTATCCTCTTGTAATGCCCTATACAGAAAAGCTCAAACTGGGAGAGGAAAAAGCAGCACAAAGAGCCAGTAAGGGAATCTGGAGTGCTTGTGTTCCAACAAGGAGCATGATGATAGGAGGAGAGAGTTGAAAGGCAGACAATCACTGTCCAATCACAGGTTGGAGGAGGGACAATGCCTGTGTTACTTAAAGCAGAATATCACTCGGGTATAAACTTTTTATGGAAAAGCAAGCAGCTAGAAATATTGCAGCTGTTGACTTATGCCACAAAGAATTAAGGTAGTACTTAGTTTTTATTGAGTTATACAATAAAAAATGTATAAATAAATTTGATTAACCACTACCCTACGGCCGTACGACTATTGACAACTATTGACGGCCGCAGGGCAGCTCATTTCCGCGTTCCCCGCGCGCGCTCCCGAGCGCGCAGCGGGGAACTTCTGTACTGGCTGTGTCCCTTGGACACAGCCAGTCACAGATCGCCGTGAACGGCCAATCGGAGCGGCCGTTTCCTAGGCGATCTGTGCGGCCAATGAGAGGTGATCTCATATGTTTACATATGAGATCATCTCTCATTCCCGGCTCTCGCAGACAGCGTGCTGTCAGGGGGAGAGGAGACCGATCTGTGTCTCTTGTACATAGACACACAGATCGGTCACCCCCCCAGTCACCCCCCTTCCCCCACAGTTAGAACACTATATAGGGAACACACATTTAACCCCTTCCTCACCCCCTAGTGTTAACCCCTTCCCTGCCAGTCACATTTATACAGTAATTAGTGCATATTTATAGCACTGATTGCAGTATAAATGTGAATGGCGCCAAAAATGTGTCCGATGTTTCCGCCATAATGTCGCAGTCGCAATAAAAATCGCAGATCGCCGCCATTACTAGTAAAAAAAATAATAATAAAAAAATAATAATTCTGTCCCTTATTTTTTAGGCGCTATAACTTTTGCGCAAACCAGTCGCTTATTGCGATTTTTTTTTTTTTTTTTACTAAAAATATGTAGAATACGTATCGGCCTAGACTGAGGATAAAAAATGTTTTTTTTTTTTAAATTGAGCCATTTATTACAGCAACAATTAAAACATTTTTATTTTTTTTTCAAAATTGTTGCTCTATTTTTGTTTATAGCGCAAAAAATAAAAACCGCAGAGGTGATCAAATACCACCAAAAGAAAGCTCTATTTGTGGGAAAAAAAGGACGTCAATTTTGTTTGGGAGCCACGTCGCACGACCGCGCAATTGTCAGTTAAAGCGACGCAGTGCTGAATCGCAAAAAGTCCTCTGGGCAGGAAGGGGGTTTAAGTGCCCAGTAAGGAAGTGGTTAAAATAAAAGAAGCACAACAACGACATAGTTTCAGTAAGAGGCACAATGGGCAATAGTAATGGTGCAGGACTGAGAACTGTTCTGAAATCCAAGCTCAAAGGTCAAGTTTCAGAGCGGATTAAACGAATGTGAGAGGATTTAACAAAACCTCTAATGTTCTTACAATTCAATCTGAATTAATGTTGCTATCTTTGAATGTTTTCGCATCTGATATGCTGCAACAACCTGAGTCAGAGCAGTACGGCCTCATTGCAAAACTGGGGTTCAGCGAAGTAACATACACATAAAATAAACAAAACCTAATTGTATTCCTAGGCAGATCCTTGTTTTTTATTATTTTCCTGTTTGGAGTAGAGATAAGAAGGATAAGGATGGTCATGCATGTAGCAAATTTCTTTCCTACAACAAAATTTGCTTGATTCCCCTATCAACACAGACCGTGTTGATGCAGGAATCCCTCCTGCCAGGCTGTTGTCTTCTCCCGGCCGTCAGGAGAAGACTGTGATTATTACTAGCGGCTATAGCAGCTGCTAGCGATAATCAAAGGGAAAACCTGGCATGCTGGTTGACCGAAGTTGATCTATCAACTTGCTACATTCAGCCTGCCCATACATTGGTTCAAATCTTTGCCAGTTCACCAGGAACTGGCAGAGATTCCAACTGTGTATGGCCTGCCTTAGAACCTCTATCAGTTATTGTTAATGTTAATGCATTGTAAAAGACCCACATTTCTGATATACTCTTATGATTACAGAAACATGGAAAAGTTGGGAGAACATGTTTTTGGATTTATAACAAAAAAAAAAAACATCCAAAACTGTAAATGTATTTTATTGGAATTTTATGTGATAGACCGACACAAAGTGGCGCATAATTGTGAAGTGGAAGGAAACATTTTTTACAAATAAATCTCTGAGAAGTGTGGCGTGCATTTGTATTCAGCCCACTTTACTCTGATACCCCTAAGTAAAATCTGGTGGAAGCAATTGCCTTCAGAAGTCACCTAATTAGTAAATGGAGTCCACCTGCGTGTAATTTAATCTCAGTATAAATACATCTGTTCTGTGAAGCCCTCTGAGGTTTTTTTTATAGAACCTTAGTGAACAAACAGCCTCATGAAGGCCAAGGAACACACCAGACAGGTCAGGGATAAAGTTGTGGAGAAATTTAAATGAAGGTTAAGTTATAAAAAAATATCCCAAGATTTGAACATCTCACAGAGCACTGGTCAATCCATCACCTGACAATGTAAAGAGTATGGTACAACTGCAAACCTACCAGGAGATGGCTGTCCACCTAAACTGACAGGCTGGGCAAGGAGAACATTAATCAGAGAAGCAGCCAAGAGGACCATGGTAACTCTGGAGGAGCTGCAGAGATCCACAGCTCAGGTGGGAAAATCTGTCCACAGGACAACTATTAGTTGTGCACACCACAAATCTGGTCTTTATGGAAGAGTGGCAAGAAGAAAGCCATTGTTGAAAGAAAGCCATAAGAAGTCCCATTTGCAGTGTACGAGAAGCCATGTGGGTGACACAGCAAACATGTGGAAGAAGGTGCTCTGGTCAGATGAGAACAAAATTAACCTTTTTGGCCTAAAAGAAAAACACTGTGTGTGGCAGAAAACGAACACTGCACATCACCCTGAACACACCATACACTCAGTGAAACATGGTGGTGGCAGCATCATGTTGTGGGGATGCTTTTCTTCAGCAGGGACAGGAAAGCTGGTCAAAGTTGATGGGAAGATGGATGGAGCCAAATACAGGGCAATCATAGAAGAAAATCTGTTATGCTACGTACACACGATCGGTTCATCCAATGAAAATGGATTTTTTCATCAGATATTCGATGAAGCTGACTTTCATCAGTCGTGCCTACACACCATCAGTTAAAAATCCGTTCGTGTCAGAACGCAGTGACGTAAAACACGACAACGTGCTGAGAAAAATTAAGTTCAATGCTTCTGAGCATGCGTCGACTTGATTCTGAGCATGCGCGGATTTTTAACCGATGGGTTAAAGTGCCCATACTCATGTATTGTTTTTGGCCAGAGTTCAGCTTTAATTTTATCAACAACAACACCATGCTCCTGTGTCTTCTTTCTAGGATTATTTTAAGCTCGAAGACCCAGGTTACTGTTCCTGTCTTAAAGGGTTTGTAAAGGATTTTTTTTTTATCTTAATAGCTTCCTTTACCTTAATGCAGTGCTGTTTTCATGTCCTCATTGTTCGTTTTTGCTCTCAAGTTGCTGTAATTCTTCTCTGATCTCCACACTTCCTGGTTGTCTGTTTCCTGATGACCACAGTACTGGGAACTTTCTCTCTGTGGTCACTAACTTCAATGAGGTGTGATTACTGTGTGTCTAGTTTCTAGTTTTGTTTTCCAAACCATCACTGCTCTGTGGCTCTGTATGCTCTGTATAGCACAGAGGCAGGAAATAACATGCAAAAACGAAACTAGATGCAAAAACGAAACTAGAAACTGCAGGTACATTATATGATTGATTTTTATCTATTTTTAATCGTTTTTAAAAGGAATCAGTAAACTATTATGTCTCTATACCCTGTAAACAGTCATTTCAGCAAAAAAATCCTTTACAACTCCTTTAATTGTAAAAGGACTGAGCCACATTCACTGGCCTGCGATAGTAACGCCACTGCTCTGCAGGTGCTATTCCATACATTTTCTATTGGAAAGGACACTGCTTTAAAACCACCAAAAAAAGCATATATTAGGGTTCTGGATTCAAAGTGAATTCTCTGAATGGATAGCTTAACCTATTAATTACAAAGATAAAATATACAGATTGCCTGCAGAGTAATTTGATATGGATGGTTGGAACGGTATTGATTTCCATTAAGGATATAGTGAAAGTCCTTGGAACTATGGTTGATTGCACATTAAAAAAGCAGATTCCCCTGATGTCACATAAACCTGCCATAGTAACAGTTCTCCTAGTCACAAAGCAATTGTGGGTCTTCTCACCTTGTACTCTGCAATACAGAAAAGAAAAGATACACAGGTAAAAAAAAAAAAATGTTGATACTTTTTAGTGTTGAACATTATTTGTAACGGCAAAATACAGAATTATTTACTATCCTTTCTTATATATAAAAAACGTACAGTTTTCCAAACTGTATATTGTTTAGTTATTTTTATTGTATTATGATTTTTCATATTCATCTTGTAAAAAGTAATAAGTGAGGCATGATATCTATTTAATGCTATGAGGTACATATTTGTTCAAAGCAACCCTTTTTTTTCTGATTATTATTGCAAGCAGTCCTGAACTCAGCAGGAACGAGCCAATATTTCAACCATTAACAGGAGGCTGAATGTACCAAGTTGATCGATCAATAAACTTGGGTACAACCAGCCTGCTGGATTACCTTGTCCCGCCGCCCCCCTGCCAGGAGAAGACAATTGCTGACCAGAGGCGTTGCTAGGGGGGTGCGGTCCACACCGGGTAACACCCGCTGGAGGGGTGACACATCCCATTGCCCTGTGCAATCCCAGCCTGCCCTGTACCACCCCAGCCTGCTCTGTGCCACCCCAGCCTGCCCTGTACCACCCAGCCTGCCCTGAATCACCCAGCCTGCCCTGTACCACCCCAGCCTGCCCTGTACCACCCCAAACAGCCCTATACCACCCCAGCCTGCCATGTACCCCCCCAAACAGCCCTGTACCACCCCAGCCTGCCCTGTACCACCCAGCCTGCCCTGTGCCACCACAGCCTGCCCTGTACCACCCCAGCCTGCCCTGTACCACCCCAAACTTTCCTATGCCACCCCAACTTGCCCTGTGCCATCCTTACTTGCCCTGTACCACCCCAATCTGCCCTATGCCACAATAACTTGCCCTATACCACCCCAACCTGCCCAATGCCACCCTAACTTGCCCTGTACTACCCCAACCTTTCCCATGCAATCCCAACTTGCGCTATGCCACCCTAACTTGCACTATACCACCCCAACCTGCCCTGTACCACCCTAACTTGCCCTATACCACCCCAACCTGCCCTATGCAACCCTAACTTGCCCTATACCACCCCAAACTACCCTATATCACCCCAACATGCCCTATACCACCTTAACCTGTCCTATACCACCCCACTACACCAACCTGCCACTATACCACTCCATACTACCCTAACCTGCCACTATACTGCCCTATACTATGATTTACAGGGGCTGGTTTGGGGTGCGCCCCGTGCCCATGCGCTGCCTGCTTGGTGCTTGGCAGCCTAGACAGAGGGGGGGTGACACCATGTTTACCGCACCAGGTGACACCAACCCTAGTGACGCCACTGTTGCTGACTCCCCTGTCAGCATTGTCTGTGTTGATGGAGGAAATCGTGTGAATTTCTTTCCTGCAGCCCATGGTTGCAGGAAAGAAATTCACACCATGTATGGCCTGCCTAAGCAGTACCCTGAAATGTTTCGTTTTTGTCCACTTTGCAAGGGAATTTGCCCCAGGACTTTGTGAGCAAGGTTATGCTCTACTCATGTGCAAAGTAAAATATCACTTCATTCACTAAGCTCTAGGGACAATTCCCTTGTAAAGCGAACTGCCTATTTGCCTTTAGTAAATCAACCCTACTGATTTAGAACAAGTAGCCAGATCCAGAGTGCTGTGTCATAGCCTTCACTTAGGTTTTGGCTCACTAACTAGCTGTGAGGTCTCAACATCGTATTTGTACTGAAAAAGACTATTGTAAACCATTTTCAATCGCCAATCAGTCACCAATCATAACATGTGGGTGTATAGGACTATAAAACAATACAAATTGTGAGACTTCAAGGGGGTTTTAAGTCTTTTTCTTTAAACTTTCTAGCTTTTTAGACATTAAAGAAATGATAACATTAAAAACAGTTGTTTCTAGTAACAAGTAAACATACCTCTCATTCCCCAGTTCACTGCATTGGCACTATCATAGTGGAAGAGTTCCGTGCTTGGCGGCTGTAAGAAATATCATACGACGATTAGGAATGGGGTATGCAGAACAAACATGCATAGACAATATTTAGGGCCCATACACACTGGGCTTAAAAAAACACCAGTTCCCTTGGCAGAAAAAAGGCGCTCATAGAGAGGGTTTTTGTGCAGGCCTTTTGCATTTTTTTCTGCCAAAAATACTCAAACGCAAACCAGAAGGTTTTTTTATTTATTTTTTGCTTTTAAATGCTGAGCTTAAAATATGCCTCAAAACGTCCTAATGGCTACATAGGATAACTAAGGCCTCGAACACACGACCGAGAAACTTGACAGAATCCATCAAGAAACTTGGTGGCAGAGCTTTTTTGCCAAGTCGTGTGTAAGTTTTTAATTGAGGAAACTGTCGAGGAACTCGACGAGAAAAAAAGAGAACAAGTTCTCGGGAGTCTCAATTTCCTCGTCGTGTTCCTCGTCGGGCTCGTTTTGACGAGAAACTCGAGCGTGTGTATGCTAAGAAACCCGCGCATGCTCAGAATAAAGTATGAGACGGGAGTAAAAGTAGCGTTTGTAATGGAGATAGCACATTCCTCACGCTGTAACAGACTGAAAAGTGCAAATCGTCTCTTACCAAACTTTTACTTAACACGCAGTAACATGAGATTAGCAAAAGCAGCCCCAAGGGTTGTGCCAGTGGAATCGAACTTCCCCTGCCATTGTATGTGTTGTCACCGCGTTTGAGAACGAGGAGATTTTGTCTTGACCGTGTGTACGCAAAGCAAGCTTGTCGAGTTCCTCGACTAGCCTAACAAGAAACTCGTCGAGGAAAACCATGTGTCTTGCCTGACGAGTTCCCCGGTCGTGTGTACGAGGCCATAGAGCTGCTTCTACAGGCAAAACACTAAACTTCTGTAGAAACAACGTTTTTTAAGCCCAGAGTGCATGGACCCTAAAAATGCAGCGTGTACTGATCTACGTTGAAAGTGTCATTAAAGTGTATGTCCACCTAAAAAATTTTGATCGATTGATCGGTTAGTGTTGCAATCCATTGTCTGACACAATCATTTAGAACCATGCCAGCATTGAAATCTATCTAAAGATCATTAAATCAATCTATTGAATAATGGTATCAATATGGGTATGGCCACCTTAAGAATAACATTGAGAATTTATTGTTGCACCGCTAACAGGATTGCTGATATTGGCATCAATATTGTATTATAGCTCCAAGTGTTTAAAGTTGTGGCTTTTAATAAACTCTCATTTTAAAAATGAAAAAATAAATAAAAATGGCCTTGATCAATCTGGAACCTTTAGGATTGGGTAGGTGTGCCATTCACACCGTGTCCCTGGTATGTTAAGGGTGTAAAAACAAAAAACAAAAATTTAATTTGTCAAATGATGCATTTCAAGTCAAGTAGTGGATGGCACTTCCACACCATAGACACAGACAGGTCTAACAAACACACAGTCAACCACCCCATTTCTGGCAGACAATGCATAATTAAAATGTACAGAGGCTGCATGGGAATAACCATACTACCTTCTCCACCTGTGCAGATGCAGTTGCCTACATTTAGCAACCCTGGAAAGTAACTGCAACCTTAACATTGTTCCTAATTGCTCCCAGTTGTTATTTTCTAAGATTTAGGCCTCGTACACACGACAGAGTTTCTCGGCAGAATTCGGCGAGAAACTCGGTCAGAGCCTGATTCTGCCGAGAAACTCTGTCGTGTGTACACTTTCTGCCCGAGGAACTCGTCGAGAAAATAGAGAACATGTTCTCTATTTTCTCGTTGTTCTATGGGAGCTCTCGGCCCCGCCGAGCTCCTCGGCGGCTTCAGGGCTGAACTCGCCGAGGAACTCGATGTGTTTGGCACGTCGAGTTCCTCGGCCGTGTGTACGGGGCCTTAGGCTATAACGCAACAATTTTCTTCTTTAACCTTAGACAGGCACACAATTTCAGTTATATGCTTCTGTTGCACTGAGACTTGACAGACAGGCAGAGCTAGGAACTCGGAATCATTGATCTTCTGGATAGTCTAAAGCCTCAGGCCTCGTACACCCGACCGAGTTTCTCGGCAAAAACCAGCAAGAAACTTGCTGGGAGATATTTTTTTGCAGAGGAAACCGGTCGTGTGTACATTTTCGTCGAGGAAACTGTCGAGAAACTCGACGAGCCAAAAAGAGAGCAAGTTCTCAATTTTCCTGACGGGAATGGAGAAAATTGGCTTGTCGAGTTCCTCGACGGCTTCACAAGGAACTCGACGAGCAAAACGATGTGTTTCGCCCGTCGAGTTTCTCGGTCGTGTGTACGAGGCCTCATACACACGATCAGACTTCCATCGGACAAATCCGTGGATTTTTGTCTTAAGGGCGTTGGTCGTGAACTTATTCTGCATACAGACAGCAGAACTTTTTCAGCCAACACACATGAAACTACGTTGTTTTTCAGCTCTTTAGTGCCACCCTTTGGGCAACTAATCATGTCTGACGGTTAGCATTGGTTCAGAGTATGCGTGTTTGTACTTTGGATTTTAGTCCGACGGACTTGTGTACACACAATCGGATAATCCGAAGGAACACATTTGTTGTCAGATAATTTGAGAGCATGGCTATCCAACATTTGTTGTCGGAAGCTCCGACAAGAATTGTCCGATGGAGCATACAGATAGTCTGATTATCCGCCAAAACCCTTCCATCACACATTTGTTGTTGGAATATCCGATCAAGTGTAAGAGCCTTAAGTCATCACTAGTGAGACTTCCTGCTGGAATTTGTTGATCATGAACTTGGACACTAGTAAACAATTCCCATAGTTCTAATTTTCCATGCAGTCCTTTTACGTACCCTGTGCAGACCATTTCTTCTGTATGCTGGGAGTGAGGCAGACTTGTTGATTAGAGGATCTGCAAAATACACAAAAGAATATATTTTAAATGTACAAGTTCTGTTGAGGAGCTAGGAAGATAGATGCATTTATTCTCTCTTGAGAAGTAGAGCTTAAGAAAGGGAATATGATCAACATGTATAAATACATAAGGGGTCCGTAGTGAACTTGGTGTAGTTAGTCACTTTAAGGTCATCACAGAGAAGGGGGCACTCCTTTCATCTGGAGGAAAAGAAATTGAATCTCCAAATACGGAAAGGTTTCTTCACAGTAAGAGCTGTGAAAATGTGGAACAGACTCCCTCCAGAGCTGGTTCTGTCCAGCTCAGTAGATTGCTTTAAAAGGCCTGGATTCTTTCCTAAATTCACATACTATAACTGGGTACTAAAACTTATAGGTAAAGTTGATCCAGGGAATATCTGATTGTAACTTTGTAAGTGAAAGTGTTACTAAACCTAAAAAGTTTTTTACCTAATGCTTTTTTTACATTAAGGTAAAAAACGTTTTCAGTCTCCCTGGGCCAAATCTTCAAAGGAGATACGCAGGCGGAACTGCTGTTCAGCCTGCGTATCCCTGTGGCTATCTTTGGAAACGATCCTCAGAAGGATTTTTCCAAAGATAGTCAGAAGATCCGACATCTGTAATAGACTTACACTGTCGGATCTTAGGATGCAGTACCGCATCCGCCGCTGGGGGCATTTCGAGTCGAAATGCCGCTTTGCGTATGCAAATGAGTACTTAGGCAGATCCACAAAGCTTTTTAGCTTTGTGTTTTCTGCGTAAGTTACGTTTTGCATACGTAAAATTAGGGATGCTTTTACAAGGCCTAAACTGTTTAGACCTTGTAAAAACAAACCTTTTTTTCGATCGCCGCGTTTTTTTTAAAATTTCGAATTTTTTTTCCCGGCGCGTATTTTTTTTTTTACCCGACGCAACTTTATTGTCCCGTCGCGATCCACAAAGCCCGGCGTAAAGTACGTTCGCGCGATGCACGTCGGGAAAAATGACGTCACACGCATGCGCCGAACGTCCGGCGCGGGAGCGCGCCTCATTTGAATAGGAATCGCCCCCTCGAGCAGACGACCGCCTTGCGACGGAGGCACTTAGGTTACACGGCGTGTAATTTCTAGGTAAGTGCTTTGTGGATCGGCCACTTAGGTAGAAATTTAACGCCTGTGTAACTTAACTGCTGAAAGTTAAGTTAGGCAGCGTTTTTGAGAATTTTGCCCCCTGTGCCCCCCTTCCCTGTGTGAAGTGTAAGAGAGGGGAGAAGAGATTAGCACTTTGCATGGCTGCATCTTTTCTCCCCTTCCTCTTCACACATCTTTTGAGAAGCAGCAGGAGCCATTGGCTTATGCTGCTGTCAATCAAATGCAGTGAAGAAGTGGGAGGTGGGCCTAAGTCCCGCTGTGTAAGTCTATGGAGCGCGGCTCCATTGACGCACAGGTCGGGAGCGCACAGACTACATTTCTCCCCATAGCAAGCGGCTGGCTATGGTTGTCCTAAAAAGAAGAGGAGGAGCCAAAAATCACCACCAGGAACCCCAGAAGAGGAGGATCAGGCCACTCTGTGCAATACCACTGCACAGAGCAGGCGTGTATACCATATTTGTTATTTAATTTTTTTTTTTAAATCAGACTTTAGTTACACTTTACTGTCAGGAGACATTACATGTCTTCCTTATGGAAATATGTACAACATAGTCCAGATAAAATATCTATGAATACTAAAAGCTGTGCAAATGTTATTTATCTGAACAAAACAAAAACATGTCAACTGAATGATGTTACCAATCATTATGCCAGGTAACTGTAGGTCTGATCCTTCACCCCTATTAACCACTTAAGGATTGCCTGCCGCAAATATTCTGTGTGCGGCACAGAGCGGGAGCCGATGCAAGTTGCTCCACAGAGAGGCAGAATGGGGATCTGCCTATGTAAACAAGGCAGATCCCCGTTCTGACATGGGAGTACAAAGAGATTGTCTGTTCCTAGTAATCAGGAACAGTGATCTCTGTGTACTCCCTGTCAGTCTGTCCCCCACACAGTTATAAAGCACCTCCCTAGGACACACTTAACCCTTTGATTGCCCCTGGTGTTAACCCCTTTCCTGCCAGTGAAATTTATACAGTAATCAGTGATCACTGTATTGGTGTCACTGGTCCCCAAAAAGTGTCACTTAGGGTCAGATTTGTCCGCCACAGTGTCGCAGACCCGCTAAAATTGCTGATCGCCGCCATTACTAGTAAAAACAATTTTAAAAAAACAAAAAAAAAACCCTAAATCTATACCTTATTTTGTAGACGCTATAACTTTTGCGCAAACCAATCAATATACGCTTATTGGGATTTTTTTTTACCTAAAAAAATGTAGCAGGATACATATTGGCCTAAACTGATGAAGAAATATTTTTTTTTACATTTTTTTTGGATATGTGTTATAGCAAAAAGTAAAAAAAAGTTTTTGTTTATAGCGCAAAAAATAAAAACTCTGCAGCGGTGATCAAATACCACCAAAAGAAAGCTCTATTGTGGGGGGAAATTTTATTTGGGTACAGCGTTGCAGGCCTACGAAATTGTCAGTTAAAATAATTCAGTGCCGTATCACAAAAAAATGGCCTAGTCATTAAGGAGGTAGATCCTTCCGGTCCTTTAGTGCAGTGGTCTCCAAACTGTGGCCCGAGGGCCGGATGTGGCCCTCTGCTTGCCTTTTTTCGGCCCTCTGGACACTATTCATCCCACTGATACAAGACACAATATTCTGCCACCAACAATGCGGCATCATTTTTCCCACTGACACCAAAAATGGGGTACTATTCCTCCCTATGATACCAAGGACTGGGCACTGTTCCTGCCCCTAATACCAAATGAGGCAATGCTTACTCCCAATGATGCCAGGAAAATTTCCACTCCCGCTGGCCATAGTCCGGCCCTCCTAGAGTCTGAAGGACAATAAACCGGCCCTTTGTTTAAATTGTTTGGAGACCCCTGCTTTAGTGGTTAAAAAAGTTGAAAGTTTGGACTGAAAAAGTTAATCAATTGCCCTGTTGTTGCTAATGGAACCATGCTTCATAGCTGTAAACAACTTTCCAGAATGTTTCCACTTTCATACAAAAGTAGCTTAGTGCAAAGGAATTAATGCATAGCTGTACTTACCACTGTCAGCCAGGTAGCACTTGTTGGGAGCTATAAAATAAAACGTGAACCCAGATCAACAATTTCTTGTGAGTACTACAGCAATGGTTAAATGTACAGAATAAAACTGAAATAAACTCAAATGTCTCCATATCTCCAAATTTCATGACACTTGCATGCTATCAGACCTCTATGTCAATGTTGATTTAGAGATGGATGTTGTACTTTTGTACCCTTTTGTTAACCTCTAATAAAAATGTATGGAAATGAAAAATATTGTAGTGTTGCAAATGGAGCTTGCCAAGTCAGACTTGAACAACTTTATTACAGTTATTCATTAGCCTGCGTAGGCTTCATGTTCTAAACATCACCTAAGCAATAGAATCAATTATTTGATAAGCTACGAGAGTTAAAGCCTAACTCCAGGTTTTACTGATTTTTAAAAAGGTTAGTTTGGACCAAACAAGCCTATTAAGGTTTACTTAAACATGAAGTTAGGCTTTAAGAATCTTGCTCATAGGGAAGATGTGTAGCTATTTTAAACCCAGGATCCTTACAAACATATGAGCTGTGATCTCATATTAATGGTTCTGCAAGGTCCTCCTCCAGAACCAATACAACTACAGAGCACAAAGTCCCTATACAATGGTAGGTCTACAATACGTAATACAAATTATCTGGGGAATGACTTATAGCAGGAGTGCTCAATCTTTTGAAGGGCGAGGGCCGCTAAAGTAATTTGGTCACAGAAGCAACAGCTTATGTGTCTTCTGCCCCCTCCATGGCCATCTGCTTCCGCCTCTGCCAGCGTCGGATCCATGCACTCTAAAGGTCTGGGATGTTGGGTCTGCAGCCCAATTATTGTAATCCGGGCCTGCCGACCCGCCATACCAGAGCATGGGCATGCACTTCCCTTTTTTGAGGTCGTCACGGACCACATGAGAAGGCTCTACGGGCCACTGGTTGAACACCCCTGCTTTATAGCTTATGGTTTGGACTGGTATGCAGTAGCAATGTCACATAAGATAGTGTATCTAAGACCATGGGGGTAGTTTAAGGCAAAATAGGTTGTTTACAGTATTTATAAAGGAAGTTGTACTTTGCCAAGCAATTTTCCCCAGAGCATAGTGAAATTTCACTTTACAAAGAATACCCAATCACATGCAAGGAAAACAAAAATATTGCATTTTTGCTTGCACGTGATTGGAAGAAGGAAGTCAAGAGAGTTTCACCTCATTCACTAAGCTCTGGGGAAAATTTACTTGCAAAGTGAACATTCTATTTGCCTTTAGTAAATCAACTCCCACGTGTGGGCTGATGTAAGAACTTGCAGTCATTACACATGTAGTTTTGCTTATTTAGTCCCTAGCCTGTACATTTGGAGCCTAATTTACAGAGACTATACATCCTCTCAACCTCAGGCAATATATGTGGCATGCATGTGTATCCTGGATCAACACTACATACATATGAATTTTCTAAAGTATAAAGCAGACCACAATTGTTACAATCTGATTACATATGTACAGATTTACCAAAATGAGGTAAGGTAAATAGACAACCCATTTGATTTGTATTTACCGTATTTATCGGCGTATACCGCGCACTTTTTTGCCCTGAAAATCAGGGCAAAATCGTGGGTGCGCGGTATACGCCGATACCCCGCTTTCCCGCGCCGAGTTTTGAATACTGTGCCAACATATACCGAGCGCAGTACACTCGGGTATAGTCAGGCAGTCTCGGCTCCTTCTGCGCTCACGTCCTGGACGTACAGGACGTCAGCGCGGGTAGCTGAGCATTGCCGACAATACACGAGTGTACTGAGCTCTGTATATGTCGGCGCAGTATTCAAACTCGGCGCGGGAAACGAGCGGGGAGGACGCGAGGACGCCGCAGAAGGACGCCGGACCCGCCGAAGAGGACACTCGACCCGCCGAAGAGGACACCCGACCCGCCGAAGACGGACGCCGGACCCGCCGAAGAGGACACCCGACCCGCCGAAGACGGATGCCGGACCCGCCAAAGAGGACACCCGAAGCCGCAGAAGGACGCTGGACCCGACGAGGCCGCCGATGGATGCCGCGCAAGACACCAAAACTGTAAGGACAAAAAAAACAAAAAAACATTTTTCCACAGGATTCAGGGCAACTTTAGGGGTGCGCGGTATACGCGGGAGCGTGTTATACCGCGATAAATACGGTAGTTAGGCAGGCATTTTCACTTGTTAGTTGTTGGGAAAACTTTTAGAGATTGTACACTCATATTGTACAGTGTACTCAAGAAGCAGGAGGAGGGTTAGCCTTGTCCCAAAGAAAAAGTCCTTTGCATTTTAAATTTTCTTTGAATTTAGATGCATTATCACTCTTCTTCTAGAACTATTATTATAACTGTACTTATTTATATCCATGGACATGGTATCGGGCTTCTGTTTCTTCTGAGTGGGGTTCTCCTTTAACCCTATAGCCTTACTACATTACTGCTTCAAACATAAAAGATACAAAAAGTGAAATGTGACACTAGCAATTCTCAGATTTTATCCCATAAAGTATTCTCCTACTATACAGCATATTAAGAAAACATTTTATAGGGTAAAATCAGGGTATTGCAGTGCTTCTTTTTCTTTTATGTGTGAAGCAGTAATGTAGTAAGGCACCTGACTGATATATATATACATACCTTATATCAACTGTTATGCAGCGTACACAGGACCGTTTTTCATGTCATGGAAAAAAACAACATTTTTCTCGACGTGATTCCTCTCAAGCCTGCCTTGCATACACACAATCGTGATAAAAAATGCTCGAGCAAAGCGCGGTGACGTACAACACGTACGACGGCACTATAAAGGGGGAGTTCCATTCAAATGGCGTCACCCTTTGGGCTGATTATGCTAATTTCCCGTCTCATAACTGGCTTCTGAGCATGCATGTTTTTTTTCCCGTCGTTAAAGCGTACACACTACCATTTTTTCACGACGAGAAAAAATAGAGCAGGTTCTAAATTTTTAATGGCCATTTTTCTCGTCGAGAAAACTGCGCTGGAGCCTACACACGACCGTTTTTAATGACCAATTTAAAAAATTGCATTTCTCTCATTATGAAAAACGGTTGTGTGTACGCAGCATTAATCACTGACATCTTGTAGACTACAGACACCATTTTTCAGACCCTACTTGCTCTGAAGGACTGCCGAATAATCTGCCTCTGCCTGCCACTATTTGTGCCATTGTATTTCTGCGTATACAGTATGTCTGGCAGCAACAGGTAAGAGGGGTGAATTATTTTGGAAAAATATGTTTGTACATTGTATAGTTGGCACCATTGCCATGGTATCTATTTTTGCAAATACAGTCCCGCTTAGGTTACTACCAAGTTTATGGGTTCAGTGTTAGTGTGGGTGGAGGTTAGGGGCACACTTTTTGGGAAGTATTAAAGGACAATTGGTGTAAAGGGGTGTTAAGTGCTGAGGGACAGACTAAGGACCAAGGGCCTGATCCACAGCCAGCGGGTGTAACTTAAATATTCGGATTTAAGTTACACTGCCGGAAAGTTTCTACCTAAGTGCCCGATCCACAAAGCACTTACTGTATTTGCTGGCGTATAAGACTACCTTTTACACTTAAAAAAACTGGCCAAAAAGCAGGGGTCGTCTTATACGCCGGGTCAGCTGCTTGGATGCCTGCTGAATGTGCTTCGGCTACATACAGTATATACCGCTTAGCCAATCCCGATTAGCAATGTATTCAAATGAATACAGAGCCGGCTCGGATTTGAGTAACAACTTCTGCCAATCGGATTGGCTTTGAGAGTCAGAGAGGCGTGTGCTGATGATGTTACAGCCTCTGCCAATCCAAGCAGGCTTTGTATCCATTAATAGAATACATCGCTCGTCGTGATTGGCTCCAGCTCCATCAAGAATGAAGAAGAATATGGCTCCAGAAGGAAGAAATATGAAGCCTCGGAAGGGGGGTCGTCTTATACGGAGAGTACAGGTAAAAAATCTTAAAGAAACTGTAAAATTAGGGGGTCGTCTTATACGCCTGGTCGCCTTATACACCGGCAAATACGGTACCTAGAAATTTTCGGCTGTGTAACTTAAATCCGGCCGGCGCAAGGCGTTCCTAATTTAATGGGGCGAGTCCCATTTAAATTAGGCGCGCTCCCACGCCGGACGTGCTGCGAATGCTTCCGACGTAATTTTCCGACGTGCTTTGCGCGGTTTTACATTGCGCCGGGTTTTGAGAATCGCGACGGGCGTAAAAAAAAAAAAAAACGAGTTGCGGCGGAAAAAAAAAAAAAACGAAGCGTAAAAGCTTTGTGGATCTCCGTAAGTGCTAATTTGCATACCCGAAGCGGCATTTCGACGAGAAATGCCCCCAGCGGCGGCTGCGGTACTGCATCCTAAGATCCGACAGTGTAAGTCCCTTACACATGTCGGATCTTCTCCCTATCTATGTGAAACTGATTCTGTGGATCAGTTCCATAGATAAAAACAGGGATACGACGGCGTATCAGTAGATATGCCGGCGTATCCCTTTTGAGGATCAGGCCCCAAGTTTTTAAGTGTTGATGCCTGGTTTAAGGGTTTTGGGCATTTTCTGCTGGTTCTTACTTGCTCTATTCCTGATGAAAGTGGCAAAAAAAAGTAACCCCTTGGCGTATCAGACAGAAATCAATTGACTTGAAGCACCATTGCAATACCCCCAGCCATATAAAGTGCCAGAGTGCAGACGCCTATGCAGGATTTGGAAATGTGGCACTATAGAGGTAAAAACTGTGAAACAATAAAATATTTTTAAGACATGCTAAATTTCATCTTTGTTCCAGACACAATAATCAGTATAAAAGCGATTCCTGCAACTGAGCATTATTTACCTCTATTTTCAGAAAAGTTATCCTGAATGTATTTGGCTGCATTCCAATTCCTGTGTGGTCCTTTTATGTCAGTAAAATACATAACTCTATAGGACTTCTTATTTTCATTTAGAAGAAAAGGTCTGAGTGAAGTTTCCTTCGCTGGTATTGTCCCTAGGCACCTTTACATATGGTAGGAATGCTTTAATGTGCATCTTGGTAGACA
Source organism: Rana temporaria (assembly GCF_905171775.1). Taxonomy (NCBI): domain Eukaryota; kingdom Metazoa; phylum Chordata; class Amphibia; order Anura; family Ranidae; genus Rana; species Rana temporaria. The sequence continues at coordinate 240,621,736 of NC_053491.1, forward strand.
CTTACATCCATTAAGAGAAGCATCGTAACCGGCAGTGTGTAGAGCCTCTTTACTGCCCGCTGAACTGCGTGGCGGTGTCCAGGGGTCTACATAGGACCGAGCCTTCATCTCCTCCTTTAGGATCATTCTTCCAATGCTGCCCTGGAGCTAAAATATAACATTCAATTTACTTTCAGACACTGCCCTGAGATGAATTAGCCACGAGCAGCTCCTGAACTCAATCTATACTGGAAATACAATATAAAGAATACAACTCACTAAAACAAGTATATACTGTATGTTCCTATTCCACTTCTCTTTCCATTTACATTTCCCCTTTATAGTCCATGTATGACAACCCCTATATGGCAGTATCAAGTCTCAGCATATTTCAGCAAAAATATAATATTTACAGTGCCTTGCGAAAGTATACAGCCCCCTTGAACTTTGCGACCTTTTGCCACATTTCAGGCTTCAAACATAAAGATATAAAACTGTAATTTTTTTTGAAGAATCAACAACAAGTGGGACACAATCATGAAGTTAAACAAAATGTATTGGATATTTCAAACTTTTTTAACAAATACAAAACTGAAAAATTGGGCGTGCAAAATTATTCAGCCCCTTTACTTTCCGTGCAGCAAACTCTCTCCAGAAGTTCAGTGAGAATCTCTGAATGATCCAATGTTGACCTAAATGACTAATGATGATAAATAGAATCCACCTGTGTGTAATCAAGTCTCCGTATAAATGCACCTGCACTGTGATAGTCTCAGAGGTCCGTTTAAATCACAGAGAGCATCATAAGGAACACACCAGGCAGGTCCGAGATACTGTTGTGGAGAAGTTTAAAGCCGGATTTGGATACAAAAAGATTTCCCAAGCTTTAAACATCCCAAGGAGCACTGTGCAAGCGATAATATTGAAATGGAAGGAGTATCAGACCACTGCAAATCTACGAAGACCTGGCCGTCCCGCTAAAATTTCAGCTCATACAAGGAGAAGACTGATCAGAGATGCAGCCAAGAGGCCCATAGTCACTCTGGATGAACTGCAGAGATCTACAGCTGAGGTGGGAGACTCTGTCCATAGGACAACAATCAGTCGTATACTGCACAAATCTGGCCTTTATGGAAGAGTGGCAAGGAGAAAGCCATTTCTTAAAGATATCCATAAAAAGTGTCGTTTAAAGTTTGCCACAGGCCACCTGGGAGACACACCAAACATGTGGAAGAAAGTGCTCTGGTCAGATGAAATCAAAATCAAACTTTTTGGCAACAATGCAAAACGTTATGTTTGGCGTAAAAGCAACACATCTCATCACCCTGAACACACCATCCCCACTGTCAAACATGGTGGTGGCAGCATCATGGTTTGGGCCTGCTTTTCTTCAGCAGGGACAGGGAAGATGGTTAAAATTGATGGGAAGGGGGCGTGGCCTGGACATGGCCGAGTGAAGACGCAGGAACTTGGAGCTCCCGGCCTTGACCCCTCTCTTACCGGCCAAATCCTATGATTTTCGGCATGCAATCTGCCGGAAAGTCCAAGAGCAGAACAGGGACCCGAAACACCCGCTCCAGCGCAAAAACAGGGGACTTACTCCGCTTTTTCAGCCCCTCGGCAGCGATCTCCCCGGGCGCGAGAGTGGCGGCGCCAAGAGACAACCCACGTGGCAGCTTACCAGAGGACGCAGAACAGGGCCTCTGGACCTTCCAACCGGAGGACAATACAACTTACCCCGCAGCACCGGACGCCTCGGGGGAGGGCTGCACGGACATGTCGATCGAGACCCCTCCGGCTGGAGGCATGTCGGCGGAGCAAGAAATACGAGCGCTCCTACAGGCCCTCCCTACGAGAACCGACATCGAATCCCTCATCCTTAAGCTGGAGGAGACCCACAGGAGGGACTTCCAGGAGGTGCGCGCGGAGGTCTCCACGTTGTCGGATAGGGTCTCTTCCGGGGAAGGTTCGCTGGCGACTCTGGAGAGAAGAGTGGCTGACCTAGAGCGAGAAAGAGACCGGCAGAAGGAGACAGCAAGTGCGCTCCAGCTACATCTCGAGGAGGTCGAAGACAGAAGTCGGCGCAACAACTTGCGGATTCGGGGGATCCCGGAGACGGTGGAGGCTGAAGCGCTGGACGAGACGCTGCGGGATCTGTTCCGCGAGGTCCTGGGAGAACCGACGGAGACGGTGGAGGTCGACCGAGCACACCGCGCCCTAGGCCAGAAGTCAGCAGACCCAGACAGGCCGCGAGACGTAGTGTGCAGGCTGCTGCGCTACACACAAAAGGAGCGCATCATCCGAGGAGCGTGGGATCGAGGTGAGATCCTCCTGAATGGGACACCGGTGAAGGTACTCCCGGATCTCTCCAGAGCAACGCTCCGACGGAGGGCGATGCTGAAACCTGGCCAGACAACGAGAGTTCACCTACCGCTGGGGATATCCGCTGGCCGTCACCTTTAAGAAAGCTGGTGCGGCCTTCACGGTCCAGACACCCGCAGACCTGCCGGCCCTCTTTCGATTCCTGGGTGCAGAGCCGATACAGATCCCCGACTGGCTGCAGATACTACCGCGCACAATGGGACGTTCTGGGACCCGCAACCTACAGACCTGGCCTGGAGAACCGGCAAAGAGGACGCGGTCGGAGAAGACAACGAGACCCCTCAGGAGAGGGGCAGCGTGAGTAGGCCCTGGGCCGCACTTTCCTGATCTCCATAATGCTCCCTAGACTGAACCTTTAGTTCTCCCCGGTCCCTCTCTACGTTGCCCCGGAGACCTCCCTGCTCCTCTATCGGCCCCTGGCTACCGGCCCCCAAGACCCGAAGATTTTTCCTTATTTATTTATTTTTCTTTTCATTTTTACTTTCAATCCTCTAACCTGCACCGAGGGGGAGATGCCTGCCTTCCTTATTTAGTAGGCCCCCCGCCCGCACCTCGCCTTGAGAGGCCCAGGAGGCACGGCTCGGGACACCAGGGAACATTGACCTTGACTGTGCCAGTCCAGCTCACCTATGGGGCACCCGCGCTGTTAGAGCGCGCCCCGAACTATCTCAGGGTCCCCCACACTCCCCCCCAGATGATAAGTGCTCACCCACACTTTCGTTTTTTGACGAGCTTCCTTGAGCGGAGCTACCCCCGTGAACCGGAGGACTCCCGCTCCTCCACTTATTTCCCAATTTTTGTTTGCTGTTTGGGGACACCTATACGGTCACACCTCGGGACGTGATCACATTTGACGCTGCCACAGACAACTGCCCCTCTTTGTGGCTCCGTGGAGAGAGGTGATTGCTGGGCTGCCGGACATACACGGAGGGGGGGAGCGGGAGCGGGGTGGGATCCTGGGTGCGCCACGGCGCTGGATCGGGGGAGGGGGGGGGAACGAGAGTGTGTTGTCACTAGCTGGCACTGAAATTGTATGGTGACCGAAGCCAGACAGACCTAGACGATTATGGGAGGAGGGGCCACCCGCATGGAGCTGGAGGAGATGGGAGAGGGAGGGTGTAGGGGGGGCTTCTTACGGTTGTGGAGGGAGGGGAGATCGGGAACCTGAGACCTCACAGTTGATTTTTTTTTCTTTCTCTCTGTTGTACACTACTAGACCTCTCCACTAGTTGTACCCCTCAAGGTTGAATGGGGTCCTTCAGAGGGGACATCCGAAATTAGTTGTTCGATACCTGAGGGAATTGTTCTCTGCTTATATTCTACTGTATATTATGGGTATTTTGTTACAGATTGCATTGCCATATCTATGTTTTACTGATATCTATGGCCGGGGGGGGGGATGGGCAGGGTCGGGAGCTCGCAGTGCTGGCTCTGTCCACCCACCTACCCACATAGGACCGCGCTCGTGCCCCGGACTAGCTCTGGTGAGCGCTTTAGCTTATTAAGCTAACTTAGATTTCTCTTCTAGCCACACTCTCTAGTGCTGGCTTCCTAACTCACACTCTATTCTTTCTACCTCTCTACTTTCCCCACAACCGGACCTCTCCGGAAAATCCCCTGCTCCCTGTCCCCTACCATCCCCAACCTCTCTGCCCGTACACTCACCCCCGCCCACCCGCGAGCATGGACACACTGACTATAGCCTCACTGAATGCTAAGGGTCTGAACACCCCCGAGAAACGCAGGATGCTGCTCAGTGAGATGCGCAGCCTGAAAACGAATGTTGTACTGCTGCAGGAGACACACTTCAGAGAGGACAAGCTCCCAATCCTAAAAAATAGGTATTACCCTACGGTTTACCACTCCTCCTACTCGGAGGCGAAATCTCGGGGGGTTTCTATCCTGATAGCGGCCGGGGTACCCTGGACATTAGTCGACATACAGAGGGACACGGGGGGACGCTTCCTGTTCTTAAAAGGCCGGGTAGGCTCGACGACCGTGACCTTGGCGAACTTTTACGTCCCAAATGAGAATCAAGACAGCTTCCTGACGAAACATCTGGGAAAACTGTCGAAATTCACTACCGGACAACTGATTGTAGGGGGGGACTTTAATGTCCCACTGTCCCCTCGAGAGGACACTTCCTCGGGGACCTCTTCGTCCTCGGGGAAAATGCGGGGACGTATACAGACGGCACTTCACAACTGCCAGCTGGTAGACACGTGGCGCCTATTCCACCCAGGAGAAAAAGACTTCACGTTTTTCTCCAGACCCCACCAGGTATACTCCCGGATTGATTATCTCCTGGTCCAACATAGGAACCTGATCGCGGTCAAAGACGCCAAGATAGGGTCAATAACCTGGTCGGACCACGCCCCAATAGTCTTAATATATGCCCTGACGGACGCGGAGATAGAAAGGAAACACCCATGGAGACTGAACGAATCCTTATTGCAAGATCCGGACATACTGGCAGATGTAGTAAAGGAGCTGGGACACTATTTCACCACCAATACCGTCCCAGACAGTAGACCGGAGGTGGTGTGGGAGGCCCATAAGGCGGTAATACGGGGCATCTTTATTAAACATGGAGCCAGACGAAAGAAACTTAGGGCAGAACAGCTGGCGACGTTACTAACCAGACTGAAAGCTTTAGAGACAAAACATAAACAGACGCCGACCGTACAGGTGGGAATGGAGTTAGATACAGTGCGACGACAGGTGACGGACGTCCTTACGTACAAGGCCAAGGCAGACATTCAGATCTGCAGGCGTAAGGTCTATGAATCGGGGAATAAGTGTGGGAGGATGTTAGCCCGATCACTGTGTACACAAAATAGTGCAGCGTATATACCCCACATTGTCACTAAAAGTGGTCAAAAAGTTTCGGTCCCACAAGCGATCGCCCGTGAATTTAGGAACTTCTACGACACATTATATAACATACCCCCGACAGCTTTGAACCCGGACGAAGACCCCTCCCATGACTACCTGACAACCTCGACAATGCCAACATTATCTGCCGACGCCAGAAACCTCCTAGAGGACCCCATTACCTTGCAGGAACTCCAAGCAGCGTTGGGCACTACCAAGCCAGGCAAGGCCCCGGGCCCAGATGGCCTGACGGTAGCATACTACAGGGCAGTGCTCTCTGTCCTGGGCACACATATGGTCAAGCTGTTTAATGGATTGGGAACGGGGGGGAAACTACACGGGTCCACCCTGCAAGCACAAATAGCCGTCATCCCTAAGGAGGGGAAAGACCCAAGCCAGTGCGGTAGTTACTGCCCTATCTCACTCCTTAATGTAGACCTCAAACTCTTGACTAAAATTGTGGCGACGAGACTCCAGCAACATCTCACTGACCTCATCCACCTAGACCAGGTGGGGTTTGTCCCTACTAGGGAGGCTAGAGACAACACGGTTAAAGTCCTCAACCTGTTGCACGTGGTAAACACCACTAAAACACCATGTGTCCTGGTGAGCACAGACGCCGAAAAGGCGTTCGACCGCGTTAATTGGCAATTTATGTTTGACACACTACGACACATCGGTCTGGGACACAGAATGTTGAACTGGATCTCGGCGACGTACACAGAACCGACGGCTCGGGTTAGGGCTAACGGGGTGGTGTCAGAGGCCTTCCAAATCAGAAACGGAACGCGACAGGGATGCCCCCTGTCACCCCTACTATTTGCGTTGACCCTCGAACCCTTTCTGAGACACGTACGCCTGAATGAGGACATTGCGGGAGTGAGTGTGGGGGACGGGGAGTACAAGGTCTCCGCCTATGCGGATGACCCGATGTTCTCATTGACGAACCCTGAGGTATCTCTGCCGAGTCTGATGAGAGAGTTTGAGGTCTATGGACGACTGTCCAATATGAAAATTAACATGGGGAAGTCAGTAGCGATGGGGGTGGGAATCCAGAACCCCCGATTAGACCGTCTGCGCCAAGGCTTTAATCTGCAATGGACAGACACAGCCATAAACTACCTAGGAACCCGCATTACCCCGACCTTCTCTCAACTTTTCAAACTTAACTTTCTGCCACTATTAAAAAGTGCCCAGAAATTACTAGACCAATGGACAACCGGCCTCCACTCCTGGCTTGGGAGGTGCGGAATACTTAAAATGTCCATCCTTCCTAAATTTACATACCTACTCCAAGCTCTCCCTATACACATACCGGCGGACTACTTCAGCCGAGTGCAATCTATGTTCAAAAATTTTCTGTGGGCCGGGAAGCACCCCAGGATACACAGGACAGTGTTGTCTCTACCCAAGGCACACGGGGGACTAGCCCTGCCCAACATCCGCACTTACTACCACGCGGCACACTTAAACCGGCTTGTAGACTGGTGCCGACACGGGACCACCAAACTGTGGCCACACATAGAGCAGGCACAAAGCGAGATTCCCTTACAGAGAGCCCCATGGTGTGATACGACCCTGCCTAGCGCCCTGAGGTCTCACCCATTGATAGGGACAACAACCAAAATTTGCGCGAAGATGTTGCATCAACTCGGGTCATCGCCGGGAAATTCGCCCTTACGTCCGATACTAGGCAACCCGAAGTTCGACCCAGGAGTCCATGACGGTAGATTTCGAGCCCTGAGAGAGTCGGGTGTATATCAGGCCTCCCACTTTGGCATATCGGGCCGCTGGAGGACACTTACAGAACTAATGGATCAGGAAGGGAGATTCCAACTAGACTTTATGCGAGCAAACCAACTTAAACATTTCTTAAGCACCACGACCCCCCCCCAGGCGGGAAACCCGACCCTCACGCCGATTGAGGAGATATGTTCAGAGACGGGCACGCTCCCACACGCACTATCCATCCTACACAACGCGCTGATCACACCAAAAGAGGGGTATATGATCCCCAGTATTGCGAAATGGGAACAGGAACTGAAATGCACATTCTCAGCTAAAACAAGACAACAGATCCTGACTTTCACACACAAATCCTCTATTTGCGCCAAAATACAAGAAACTAACTACAAAATCCTGACCCGCTGGTACCGCACCCCAGCCTTGCTTCACAAAGTTTTTGGGTCCACGTCGGAAGTGTGCTGGCGCTGCCAGGGAGATGTGGAAACATTGACCCACATCTTCTGGTCCTGCCCACTGTTGAAGTCCTACTGGTCGGAGGTTAGGAGAATATCGCAGATGTTTACCGAACGCCAGATTCCAAATGACCCAGCATACTTCCTGCTACACGCCAATACCTACCCCGCACGCGTATATAAAAAATCGGTTGTCCGACATCTCCTGGACGCTGCCAAAGCGTGCATCCCCGCCTGCTGGAAGTCTACACACCCACCTACGGTGGCAATGTGGCTCCGGAGGGTTGATGATATCAACAGGATGGAAGATCTCATCCTTACAGATCGTGATAGGCAGGAATCGTACAAGCAGACATGGCAGCTGTGGAACGTTTTTACCTACTCCGACGAAGGACAAGCACTTAGGAGACCGACATAGACTGCCCACCCTGGACCCCCCCCCCCCCCTAATAGGGAAAGATTAACCTGGCCACTTTGTAAAGAAAAAACAAATCAGAAAGATGCTGAGCTCCATGCTCGCGGACACCCCCCCACTCCCTCCCCCCCCCCCTTTCCCCTGCCACCTCTTTTCTCATTTTCCTTCTCATTCTGTCTTCCTTTCTTCTCCCCCACCTTCTCTTTTTGGATAACGGGAAAAGAAGGGCGTGTCTACGGATCACTGAAACCGTAATGCACCCTGTAGATAGATGCCCACTGGTGGGCATGCCCACCAGGAGTGGACTGGGGAAACTCGGTCTTCAGGGCATGATGCCGCACAACCGCAGATTTTGTTATATCCAACGTTTTACTGTGTTGTACTGATATAAACGGGCATGTATGAAGATGTTACTGTTTACATTGCATTGATGTGGTCCATGTGGACGCGCTTTTTGTTGTGAGTAAATAAAGAATTTTGAAAAAAATTGATGGGAAGATGGATGGAGCCAAATACAGGACCATTCTGGGAAAAAACCTGATGGAGTCTGCAAAAGACCTGAGACTGGGACGGAGATTTGTCTTCCAACAAGACAATGATCCAAAACATAAAGCAAAATCTACAATGGAATGGTTCACAAATAAACATATCCAGGTGTTAGAATGGCCAAGTCAAAGTCCAGACCTGAATCCAATCGAGAATCTGTGGAAAGAACTGAAAACTGCTGTTCACAAACGCTCTCCATCTAACCTCACTGAGCTCGAGCGGGTTTTGCAAGGAGGAATGGGCAAAAATTTCAGTCTCTCGATGTGCAAAACTGATAGAAACATACCCCAAGCGACATACAGCTGTAATCGCAGCAAAAGGTGGCGCTACAAAGAATTAACTTAAGAGGGCTGAATAATTTTGCACGCCCAATTTTTCAGTTTTTTATTTGTTAAAAAAAGTTTGAAATATCCAATAAATTTCGTTCCACTTCATGATTGTGTCCCACTTGTTGATTCTTCAAAAGAAATTACAGTTTAATATCTTTATGTTTGAAGCCTGAAATGTGGCAAAAGGTCGCAAAGTTCAAGGGGGCTGAATACTTTCGCAAGGCACTGTAGCTTGTACACATAAGGATATTCGTTAACTTTGGTGTGTTTTCTTTCTGTCACATGACTAACTCAGAATAAAACACCCCATTCACACTTAATAAAAAGGGTCTTAAACACATACTGAGAAATTCATAATTGGTCCAATGCCTAAAACTGTGCCATAAAGTAAAAATACTCAACATACAGCCATTAATGTCTAAACTGCTGGCAACAAAAGTGAGTACAAAGCTAAGTGAAAATGTCCAAATTGGGCCCAAAGTGTCAATATTTTGTGTGACCACTATTATTTTCCAGCATTGTCCTCATCCACTCCTCCATGACAACATCACAGACCTGGGGATGTTAGACCTTTCGCTCCACCACCTTCCATTTTTGGATGCCCCACAAACACTCAATAGGGTTTAGGTCTGGAGGCATGCTTGGCCAGTCCATCACCTTTATCCTTAACTTCTTTAGCAAGGCAGTGGTCATTTTGGAGGTGTGTTTGGGGTTGTTATTATGTTGGAATACTGCCCTGTGGCCCAGTCTCCGAAGGGAGGAGATCATGCTCTGCTTCAGTATGTCACAGTACATGTTGGCATTCATGGTTCCCTCAATGAACTGTAGCTCTCCAGTGCCGGCAACACTCATGCAGCCCCAGACCATGACACTCCCACCACCATGCTTGATTGTAGGCAAGACACACTTGTCTTTGTACTAGTGGATTCTGGAAAATGTTTCACTTTTGTTGCCAGCGGTTTAGACATTAATGGCTGTGTGTTGAGTTATTTTGAGGGGACATCAAATTGACACTATTATACAAGCTGTACACTCACTACTTTACATTGTAGCCAGGTGTCATTTCTTCAGTGTTGTCACATGAAAAGATAAAATAAAATCTTTAAATGTGAGGGGTGTACTCACTTTTGTGAGATACTTTATAAAAAATATATATATTTATATATATACCCTGTTTCCCCGAACATAAGCCCTACCCCTGAAATAAGACCTAGCATTATTTTTGGGGACGGCTGCAATCTCCTTTTGTAACTTTATTGTGGAAAATACCTTACTTACAGCACAGCTGGGCGCTCACGTGACCAGCCGGAGATCTTCTAATCCCGGCTGACATCAGCGGCCCCTTCCTTTGCAGTGCTCAGAGCAGGGGGAAGAAGAGTTATGGCGGCTCACCGTGCTGTCCATCATGCTTTAAAGGATCAGGATAGATATTTTTGTTTCTTTGTAGATTATTGTATATACCGTAAATAAATAAGACATACAAATAAATAAGACATCCCCTGAAAATAAGCCTTAGTTCTTAGTGTGTTTTTTGTAGCCAAAATTAATATAAGACCCGGTCTTATGTTCGGGGAAGCACAGTATATAAATATATATATATATATATACCGTGTTTCCCCGAAAATAAGACCGGGTCTTATATTAATTTTGGCTACAAAAATCACACTAGGGCTTATTTTCAGGGGATGTCTTATTTCTTTACGGTATGTACAATAATCGACATTTATTCAAATACAGTCATGTTATCATGACGATCTTAGAGTGGTTGTAACCCCAAAAAGAAAAAAAATATATCCTGATCCTTTAAAGCATGATAGCCAGCACAGTGACCCTCCGTAGCTCTTCTCTACTCTGAGCACTGCAGAGGAAGGGACCACTGACGTTGGAGAGAAGATCTCCGGCCGGTCACGTGAGTGCCCAGCGGCACTCTAAGTAAGGTATTTTCCAAAACAAAGTTACAAAAAGGAGACACACTGCACATTATATAATCTTTTTACAAAACAGATTACGTTTTTACGACGACTTAAACTAGGGTTTATTTTCGGGGTAGGGCTTATATTGCAGCCATCCCCAAAAATAACGCTAGGTCTTATTTTCGGGGTAGGGCTTATTTTCGGGGAACAGGGTATATATATACACACACACATAATGGTGCATTATTAGTATTTTAATGTGATTTGACAAATATTAAACTTGCTATATTTTAACCATATTATTTATGTTCTTCCATTGGTACCTAAAAATTCCATCATTGTGTTATTTTCCACAAAAAATGCATTTTATGCAGTTTGACCAGTGGTGGTTTTAAAATAATCATCGTTATGGTTAATAACAAGTACAGAAGTGTGTCCTGACCCTTTATTGGCTGTCATTGTGAGGCTGCCCACACCATGTCAATGCATGATGCTGATCCAGGGCAAACTGCATCCATCTTACAAGTTGCTCAGCATCCGCCATCCTTCTCTTCCAAACTCTCCACTGGCTTCCGCGAGCCCAATTAATTTTATATCACTTGCCTCTCCTTTTAGATTAAAAGCTCCTAAAGCTGGGTACACACTACTATTTTTTTTCCATTCAACTCCACTCTCTGCCATTAGCTGAGAGCGTTGATCAGGAGTCGGTCGGCTGCTGATTTTTCAGCATGCACATCAAACAGCGACAGACATACACATGAGCCATTGTCAGATTTTTTTTTAACCGCCCGTTGTTTCCCAACATTTGGCCCGTGTGTACGGGGCTTCACCCTTTTGTATTGTGTTGTATTGTAACTGTGATGCTATTCGCTGAGAAAACTCTTGGCACTAAATAAATCTTGTTTTATTATAATATTAACAATGTGGGACAGAAGGTGGTAAAGATCTACGATAGCGTGTGCTGAATCTTTGTAATACCTATACTTCTTTTCTCAATATACCTGCAGTCTCATCTTGAATGCAGACCTGTTCATATTTGAAAATACCTTCTCATCTACTCAGACAGTGCATTACAAAACAGCTTTGGTGTTGATCTTTGTTTAAAGAAGGCAAAGTGGATAAAATAGAGAACATCTCCATGGAAATAAAGAACAAATAAAGACTTTTACGCTGACTACAGTGCAAAAATACTGGAATTCATCCTTTTAACTCTGAAGGTACCTTGTGCATGCTGCGATCAAAACCATCTTCCTCTCCTCCTGAAGAGAATCTCCGCGCTCGAGGCACTGCGGAACCAAAGACTTGGTGTCAGTGAAGCCTTTATTGTTGTCTTGTTTTTGCATGATACAGAACAATAGTATGAGTGGGGAAGAGCAGTCGTTGTCGCAGGCATTGTCTAGAAGACAAAAGCTCCAGGCAGTCCCAGTCACAACAAAGGATAGTAATAGTTTGTTCCAGTCATTGCAATGGGGTTTTCATTTTTTTTAATTTTACACAGTATTATGAGAGTAGGCAAAACAGTTGGTTTCCAGACCTACATATTTACCTCCATACATAATTTAAAGAAGATGTCTGCTCATCACCATTACCATACTATTTATACAAACTTAAAGTGGGGTTCCGGGCATAATTTCTTTTTTTTTGCAAGCTATAATTAATCACATTAAATAGTCCCTAAAACATATTAATAGCTCCCCAATCGTTCCAGAA